>NC_137046.1:3522674-3547674 GCF_032717465.1 Coenobita brevimanus | reverse complement strand
ATGGAAGAATTTCATAGAGAATACCCTGCATAAAGGTATTTCGTTGAGAATACCCTGCATGGAAGAATTTCATAGAGAATACCCTCCATAAAGGAATTTCATAGAGAATACCCTCCATAAAGGAATTTCGTAGAGAATACCCTCCATGGAAGAATTTCATAGAGAATACCCTGCATAAAGGTATTTCGTTGAGAATACCCTCCATGGAAGAATTTCATAGAGGAGTCCCTTCATTATTTATCGGCTAAGACGGTAAATTTGTGGGAATACAGAGAATTTTTGTAGTCTTTATTAATGAAGGCATTAAAAATCATCATTGGATTAAGACTACTACTGATATTATAGTTACAAATAGGAAATCAAGTGTCCAGTACCAAAAACTTCACGGAAAGTTTGTTGGTATGAAGATCCGGCAGTTCATTCTTTATTTGCAACTGCATTTTTAAAACTTATCTGCATCTTCACAAATATACATACAGTCTTCCGGTGGCTCGTGCCCTCTTGACCCACCTCACCCGCGCTGGCCACGTGAATAAATATTGCCACAGGACGGGGCAAATTTTTGAGGGCAAGGCAGGAGGGGGTACTGACACTACACCAGCCAGCAAGCGTGAGGAAGGGATTACCGAGTCTGTCTGCGAGATGACAGGTAGCCATTACCTATGCAGGTTCACGATCTCTCTCTCTCTCTCTGTTCCTGGACTATTTCACGACCACACACACACACACACACACACACACACACACACACACACACACACACACACACACACACACACACTGGCACGTCTCGGGGTATCTGGTCGTCGTGTTTCAAACTTAACAAATTACGTCGCTGCCACGCTTATCAAGAACTCATAAACAATAGAGATACTGCACTAAGTAAGGAGTGTATGTCATTAATGTCTCCTTGTGTCCTCCAGGAGCTATTGCTTGTTTTGTCTAGTGCTCTTTTATGCCACTCTCTCGTTCACACTAGCCTGTTCCTCCCACACGCCTCCTTTTCTTTCCATGGTCCCTCTTCCAAGCCACGTCTTCCAGTTCTCGTGTTCCAGTCCCTGTCTTCCAGCTCTCGTGTTCCAGGCCACTACGGTGTTATCAGCTTCCCGGATTGCAGTCTGCCCCTCCAGTATCTCAGATCTTCGTTTACAAACGTGATCGGCGCAGCGGTTATCTCGGCTCAGTATTGCCTTTGAGAGTATTCGTGTTTGGAAGCAATACGGCGACGGAGAAACAGTGTTCCTGTATGTCACCCATATCTTCCCTTTTCTCTTTTCCTTATATGGCTCCAGGTCCCGTGTTAGCCACAGATAAGTTAAGCAGACTCTGCCTCGTGATAGTGGAAGGACAGTTAGTGACAATAAAACATTTCAATCTGCCAGACAGCATAACCATTTCACTATATTGACGCTTTTTTTTTCATTTTTTTTTTTTTTTTTATGTTACCTCTTGCCGATTTTCTTCAACTCAGCGTAGATCTAGTGTAGTGAAGCAGTTAATGATGGCCACAGCTGCAGTTCGAAAAAGACTCACCTCTGCCGAATGAAATCGTTATGAGAAAGATAGAAAAAATAGAAAGCATGTGATGGGACTGAAATGGTTAGTAAGTATGAAAACACACCAGTTCCATATATCCCAAAAATGTAAAGCAAAAATCCTGCCATTAATATACAAAACAGAATTATAAAGAAAAAACAGAATTCAATCAAATGGAGCCGAAACAGAATACATTTTTTTTTTTTTTGCCACTAGACCCTAAAAATCAAAATGACATTAACAAACTAATTTGCTAATAAAAAACACTTTAAAAATTGCAACACACCAAGGCCGGAAGAAATTGAAACAGCAAAAACAAAAGATATTTTACACAAAATCTGAAAAAAGACAAAATGAACAAGAGAAGAACGGGGTGTTAACTCAAATGATATACAGATAATACGGCAAAACCGTTGAATCTTATCGCATCATTGAGGGAAAGAAACAGTAAGAGGAAAGGAATGAAGGAGGAGAAAATGATAGAGAAAAAATTATTACAAATTAAGGCAAACACCAAGAGGGTTTTTAGTTCTTCCAAGCTGCTCATTACAGGGTAGGATGAAATACACCATCCACTCTGTTACTTTATGAATAGGACATTATGCAAAAGGTTTCTCACTGGCCAATCTCTCCAGGTGAAGCCATCAAGAATGAGAATTGCTGAGCAGTATAGAATAATCGTAATGATAATCGCTTATCCTTACTCCCTATCCACCTCCTCTATCTTCCCCGTCAACCTACCTTCCCCTCCCCCACCTCTCCCCCTCCCCCTATCCATAACATGCCTCTGGCCCGACCATCCCAACATTTCTTTGCCCCCCATCCACACACACACACACACACACACACACACACACACACACACACACACACACACAAACGTTACGGGTGATGGAGGGTAGGCGTTGGAGGCTAATTGGGGGTGTGTTGCTCTTGACACGCACTGAAGTGTGTGGGGAGAGTGTTGGGGGGTACTGATGCACAAGGCCAGGGTAAAGTTACAGCACTGTCACGCCTCACACTTTTCCTTACATACTTCGTTCGTGACCAGAAAATTTTTTTCACTATGTGTGTGTGTGTGTGTATGTGAGAGAGAGAGAGAGAGAGAGAGAGAGAGAGAGAGCATAAAGAAGTGGAAAGAGACATGAAGAGGTGAGAGAAACTGAAAAAAGAGACCGAAATGGGCAGGCCAGGAGGGAGTAGGTTAATAGAATGTGATGGGGATGGGCATAGTAACAATGTATTATCATGCAGCCCATAATATTGTTACACGTGCATACACACCCATAAAACACGGCCTGAACATACACAGTATAAAGCAGTTCACACATGTCAGGCGTGTGTAGACCGACTCGTACATGTCATTCATTTACACACTTTATTTTCCTCCGGGGATGTGGTACAGCCGAGGGGAGGGAGTGTTATATTTTACGCTACATTGGTCTAGTGCTGGGCCACGGCGTCTCCCTAATATTGTTTATCCATTCTCTCTCTTTCCTTTCTGTGTCACATTATCAACAATTCTCTATCAACCTTTTCTTGTTCAGGCACAAAGAGATAGATAAGCAGGTAGCCAGGCTGAAAGAGCAGATACCCAGACACCAAACAAGCCAGCGAGGTGAGCAACATGGTATATCAGGAGGCAGTAAATACAGCAGTTACAGCGTTCCCACCTCATAACATTGACCAGCACAGCACAGCACAGCACAGCACAGCACAATACAATACAATACAGTACAACACAACACAACACAACACAAAACTGTCTGCTACAACCATGCCATAAAGATACTCACTATTCGTCACTGCTGTTTGCGCACCGGTCACCGCTTCACAGCAACACGGCCACAACATCCCATCCACCTATGATACTCGTCCATTCAGGGTTTTATGTAAATGGGGTATTGTCTGGTAGGCAAAAATACTACGCTAGACATTTTATATCCGGTGCTGGGAACAATGGCGGGACAAAGAAGGTAACAGCCACGAAAATGTTCAATGCCCATGGACTCTTGCCTTAAAGCGAATAAAAATGGCCTCATCTGGGTGTTAGTGCCCATTTAAGAAGCAATTGTCACTTGGCATCTAAAACTTACCAGTTAAACTCTGACGTGCGACAAACATCGTGCCTTTAAAAGCTGAAATTAAATAATTATGACTTGTTTTCACCCCGTGATCGATGAAGAGCCGTGTACAATTATTTAACACAATCTCTGATACATGCGTGATAACCAAATCTAGCAGTCCCACCCAGATGTGACAGGTTTATATATACATTTTTCTATGCCCTTCGGGATGCCTTCATGTGGTGACACCGATACAGGCAGGAGGATTTACTGCCTGGTATTACAAAAATCCCCCAGCAACTTCCCTGTCCCTTCAAGGGAAGGTGGTGGACTGCAGGAGAGGGGCAGCTTCAGCCTGCAGTTCTGCGGGTTCACGTGCAGACGAGCCTGGTGCAACTACTACTACTACTACTACTATGCCCTGTACTTCCTTCCAGTTCACACCATAATCCTTCATATACTTTCACCAATGCTTCTGCCTAGCTTTCACTCTCCTCTACCAAAGGGACGAGAGATTAAGTCTAGGCCTGACCAGGGAACAACTTGTGGACTTGAGGTTTGTGGAAATACTCTTCACTAAATCACAAGACCCACCAACATATGAAAACATCTCTGCTGACACCATCACACCAATTCCAAACAAGACGGCCCCTATATTCAGTATGGACGGTGAGTATTACTGGCAAAGTGGTGACATGCAAAGGTATCACGTAGGACTGCTGGCCTTCAGGAACCGGACTGTCTAATCTATACCAGAATCAGGTGTATATAAAAGTAAGTCTCAAATGCTGTGGTAATTCTCTTACTCCCCATGCAATAGAACTACCTCAAAGAATTTCTCTCCAGGCCATATTATCGAGGTATTACAAGGTCCACTATACCCTGTTCATTTTAACTTGGCCTTAAATTGCCATCTCCCCTCTTACAATGTTGAACTGTACCAGTTATCACTAAAATATGGTGCTAGTCACAAATAAGTGCTGTGGAAAGAATGGGCTGACGTAGTATTGCCTCTTTCGCTGAGCTACGTGTAATAAGCTGCAAAAAGACGAAGATACTGGCAAAGTTTAAATAAATTAACTGTACCAACTCTTTACCAATCCATTTGTACCTTGCAATATTTTGGTGATAGAAACTCCGTGTACAAACAGCTAGATAAGGAGTTTATTACAAGCTCACAGTAGAATAGTCTGCCCGGCTAGGCTGTCTGCTATCAACTGATGCAATAACGCCGTCTTCAGGCGTGGGAGAGCATGCTGACCTAGCAAGATTAGTGGGGGCATGTATGCATTGGGGGGGGACATATATACATCGGGGGTAGACATATTGTGGAGGGGGTACACACCTCCACTACCCCAGACCAATCTCGCTCCCATCCCACTGCTGCTACCAAATGTAACTTGCAATACTTTGGTGATAGAAACTCCGTGTACAAACAGCTAGATAAGGAGTTTATTACAAGCTCACAGTAAAATAGTCTTCCCGGCTAGGCTGTCTGCTATCAACTGATGCAATAACGCCGTCTTCAGGCGTGGGAAAGGGTGCTGACCTAGCAAGATTAGTGGGGGCATGTATGCATTGGGGGGGACATATATACATCGGGGGTAGACATATTGTGGAGGGGGTACACATTTTGTAACTTGATATTCTTTTGCATGGGACTTGCCGTACATCGTTTTGAATAATGGCGCAGGTTATATGAAGACCACGAGTATAACACCGTACTACATGAAGATATACACTGGAAAGGAGGATGGGCTTCATTTGTCTCGAAAAAGGAACATTCTTACTGTAAATTCAAGGCATCACAGAAAAAATGTGCAGTATACAAAGAAGGTTACACTGGCGTGAGTAAACATTAGCAACACTGGAGGAGGGGAGGAGGAGAAGGAGGAGGAAGTGGAGGAGGAGAAGGAAGAGGAGGAGGAGGAGGAGGAGGAGGAGGAGGAGGAGGAGGAGGAGGAGGAGGAGGAGGAGGAGGGAGACGAAGACGAAGACGGAGAAGAAGAGGAAGAAGAAGAAAAGAGACGCAGCAGTGGCAGACAATGTACCAGAGCTACAAGATGGAAATCCGAATAAGCTCTGCGACAAATTCAAATAGCGCCATGAAAAAAAAAAAAAAATGACGATCACGACACCACATAACAAACACAACACTCTCGCGGAAGGACCACCGCTGGGCCAGGCCGAGGCAGAAGATCCAAGTGCCGGAACCAAAGCGAGGTGTGATCTACAAGGAAAGAATCTCAGTCACCTTGCTGACATCTCTCTTACCTTAGGAATTATGAGCTTTTATTCATTCTTTCCACCGAAACTGGGGATTCTTATGATTAATTCCAGTACATATGTAGTGAAGGGAGAGGGAGGCCACTTGTATCAGGTTATGGAGAGAAAAAAAGAAAAAACAGGGAAGGACCGCAGGGGGTATCATGACTGACTCTCTCTCTCTCTCTCTCTCTGAAGTCCCTAAAAGGCAAAAGAAAAAGCTCTTATCTTGAAGGGTTAGCCACAGATGCTAAGATATCTATATACCCTTGTCTGGCCTCTTCCAGCTTAATTAACCTTCTCTCCAGCTCTCCTCCATCTTTCTCTCCCGCTCTATTCCATCTTTCTCGCTGCCTACTTCTCTCCAGCTCTCCTCCATCTTTCTCTCCCGCTCTATTCCATCTTTCTCGTTGCCTACTTCTCTCCAGCTCTCCTTCATCTTTCTCTCCAGCTCTCCTTCATCTTTCTCTCCAGCTCTCCTCCATCTCCCTCGCTGCCCCTTTCTCTCATGCTCATTCTCTTGATCATTCTTCCATCTTTGTCTTTCTCTCCGATTCAATCCTTAATTATTCTTTCATTTTTTGTATGCACCTTTTTAGCCATTCTCTTCCCTCCATATTCTCTCTCTCTCTCTCTCTCTCTCTCTCTCTCTCTCTCTCTCTATCTATGTATCTCTCTCATCAGTCTTTTAACTCATTCTCTTCCTTCTGATTTTCTTCCATCTTTTTAAAATCAGTCTGAGTGTCCATTCTTTTCGCAAATTGTTTCATGTATTTTCTTTTCCACACACCGTTCACTCGCTTCTCTCACTTATTCTTCACATTAATTTTATCAGCCTACTTTCCTCTACCGTCAACGTGTCAAGTCATCAGTGAGGTAAGGCTGCCATGATACTGGTGGTGATAGGTGTCAATTATGCCCAAATACGTACCCACGGAACTCTTCTTCACCGCTAATTCCACTGGGCTTTATAACGAGTCGGTGAGATAACAGTGTTGGTGTTGTTAAGCCTGTTTTATGACCTAACACTGCCAGGGAAACACTCTGGCTTTTTCGGCTGCGTAAAGTGTCTGGTGGGGGAAGTCTGTGAGTGGTCAGAGAGAGGGGAGTGTGGTGAGAGGAATGGGAGTGTGGTGAGAGGGATGGGAGTGTAGCGAGGAGGAGTGTGGCGAGACGGAGGGGTGTGATGAGACGGAAGGGTGTGGTGAGAGGGGGTGGAAGTGTGGTGAGAGGGATGGGAGTGTGGTGAGAGGGAGGGGTGTGATGAGAGGGAGGGGTGTGGTGAGAGGGATGGGAGTGTGATGAGAGGGATGGAAGTGTGGTGATAGGAAAGGGAGTGTGGTGAGAGGGATGGCAATGTGGTGAGAGAGAGGAAGTGTGGTGAGAGGGATGGGAGTGTGGTGTGTCACTATATTCACGTACACTTCAATCTCTCATTCTCGTCTTTTACAACAGGAGTTAAGAGATAAGGAAAACTACCCAGGTATTTTTCACGTATACTAATTAGAACAACGAAGGACTGGTCTCCCCTCCCCCTTCTAGTAATGACAGAGGGATGGCACGACCTCATCATCCAACACCTGTAATACAAACAGATCCATGGCTCCTGTGATATGGAAGAGAGGAGAGGGTGCATCCGGAACCTCTGATTCAGGTCTCAAAAGATGTTGAAGAGCTTTTGATCCTTCCACTTGCTGTTATTATGGGAAACTGATGATGGTGATGATGATGATAATGATTTTTATCTAAAGCCCTCATGATTTTTTTTTTTTCCCCCCCAAATCACCGGACTGAAACTACCAACCACCGAATGTGTGCACAAGGAAGCTCTGCCTGTCGCTCACACAATTCAGATCCTTCATGCCCACCAACTTACATAAACACCTCAAGATACACGTAAGGACGCATTAGTATTATAAATTATATCTGCTTAGGCTTCTCCTTTATTGACAGCGTATATTTGCGTAACCGTGACGCAACGATCCCTTTATGCTGGGTATTTGGGGTGGCTAATGCCGTCCGTGGCCATAAACGTGGACACCGTTCATCATGGGTAAGCTGTGGTGGTGTTAGTGTAAGCTCCCCCACTCCACCAAATGACCCTTCCCATCCCCACCATGGCCAAAAGCTTAATAATCATGCGCCAAACTTAAGCTGTGGTGGTGCTCGGGCAAGCTCCCTCACTCCACCAACTGGCTCTCCCCACCTTCGCCCAGTGCAGTAAGATTAGTTATCACGTACGGTATCAAAGTTAAGCTCTGGGGGTGTCCACTTAAACTACCCCCTCTCTTACAACTGGTAGATTCGCGTCCCTGCTAGTCATCCATGCGTCTCTCCAACACCTGTCCAATAGCCTGGCACTCCTTAACTAACCAATTCTCAGATAACACCATCCCTTCAGAAAGTTGAGAGGAAGGGAAGTGAGGTGAGGGGGATGGGAGCGTGGTGAAAGGGAGGGGAGTGTTGTGGCTGGGAGGGAAGTGCGGTGAGTGGGAGTGTGGTGAGAGGGATGGGAGTGAGATGAGAGGGGAGTGTGGTGACAGGAAGAGGAGTGAGGTGAATGGGAGGAAGTGTGGTGAGAGGAAGAGGAGTAAGGTGAAAGGGAGGGGAGTGCGATGAGAGTGAGGGATGAGTGGTGAGAGAGACAGGACTGTGTTGAGAGGGAGAGGAGTGTGGTGAGAAGGATGAGAGTGAGTGAGAGGGAGGGGAGTGAGTGAGAGGGATGGAAGTTTGGTGAGAGGGAGGGGGATGAAGTGAGAGGGAGGGGAGTTAGGTGAGAGGGAGGGGAGTTAAGTGAGAGGGAGAGGAGTTAGGTGAGAGGGAGGGGAGTTAGATGAGGGAGAGGGGAGTGTGGTGAGAGGGACAGGAGTGATATGAAATGGAGGTGAGTTTGTTGTGAGCCTCTAGATTTCACAGTCTCTTGCTGTGGGGTGGAACTGAGCATTTTTGTTGTGCTGGTTGTTGTCAAGGTTACCTTCCACTGAACACAGAGCAAGGCAACATATAAATGAATAAACAGATATACTCATATTGACAGTCTGACAAATAAATAAAGACAATATTCAGTGTCTACTGGAGTCATTTAACAGTCCTAGTGAATTTCTTTCTTTCTCTCTCTCTCTCTCTCTCACAGCAACTCTTTTTGTCCCACTGCCTCATCATTTGTCATTACCTCTTCTCTTTTAATAAGTCCATCCCTTCTCCTCTCACACTGAATCCCTTACCGTCCTGTCTTCGAATTTTACTGCTTTCCATCGGTACATTATCAGTTCCTCCTCACCAGCAATGCATAATTGTCTCTTACTGCTTTATCAACGCCATCATCAGTTTTACCACGGTAATTTAAGCTAAGAGAAATTAGGCTATTCACAATTGCCAATCCAGTTAATTTTTTCTGATCGACTGGCCGACTATTTTCAAGGTTACTTTTCTTATGTTTATGATCGGGGCTGAAATGACACCAAATATTATTGCATGGTTGGCGGACATAGGATGAGGGGATGAAGGAGTGAGAAAGGGAGACGGGGGTATCGACAGGAAGAGAAAAACTATTGATTAATTACGGTCACACTCATCCACTACCTCCTTTTCTCCCCCATACGTAACAAGCAACAGTCGTCCAACTGGGCTTACCTGAGTGAGAATACCGTCATATTACCCAGGTCAGTGGCTGGTAGACGAGAAAAAAGCCTTACCTTAGCGCAGGACTGGGCTGGACTGAGGGCGTAATGAGGATTTACGATACGGGCTGCGGTAATCAGGGCAGGCCGAGGCTTTGATTACGATAAGGATCTGAAGCAACTGAGATCTTTAGAGACAACTGATATCAGGTGCTTTAACGATGTGGAGAGATGGGGTGCACGAGTATAACGACGGAGGGAGGCTGGGGGTGGGAGAGAGGGGGTTAGTGACGAGTGGTGAGAGGGGGTAGTGACGGGTGCTGTGAGAGGCTTGAAGGGGTGAGAGGAGAGGAGAGTTAGAGACTGAATTAGATTACTACGGAGGAGGCTGAAAACTATACGGCATTGCAGATGATGATGTGTGTGTGTGTGGGGGGGGGTGTTTTATAGTGATAAGGAAGCTTACTAAACCGAGTAAGACAAGACGACACCCACTGACCTCCCTTCTGTTGCCGAACTCTCTTGTCATTAGCAGTTTAATGCTACATACCATACAAGTAAATGTTTACGACGCATGAGGATGCTGGGGGTACTAGTGGTTGGTGGTGGTTGGGGGAGGGGAATTCCTAGTATCTGATGGTGATGGTGCGGAAGGGGGGAATCGTACTGGCTGGTGGTGCTAGTGGTGGGGCAGAGGAGGTCGTAGAGGCTAGTGGTGGTGGTGGCGGTGGGCCAGGGGAGGTCGTAGAGGCTGCTGCTGGTGGTGGTGGTGGTGGTGGTGGTGGGGAACGGACGGTCGTAAATGCTAGTGGTGGTGGTGGACCAAACAGCCTGGAGGTGTTAGCAGGTGCAGTGGTCAAAGAACTAAGCACCTCCAGGAGTTGTATCCAGTTGTGCTTCGTGATATTTACATGAAAATGCTTAAAATTATCTCTGCTCTTGAAAGATACACACACACACACACACACACACACACACACACACACACTCACCACTTAATCTTAAAAACACAAAACTCTCCTGCGACAAACGCATCCTGCCCCCTTCCCGTGTTGAGAGCTCCACATGGTGGTGTTGGCCTGACCGTGTGAAACAATACCCCCTCCCTCACCACTGTTTGCTGCCATAACACACATGGCGAGTGGAGGTGTGTCCGGTGTTGTTTTACGTGTGTGTGTGTGTGTGTGTGTGTGTGTGTGTGTGTGTGTGTGTGTGTGTGTGTGTGTGTGTGTGTGTGTGTGTGTGTGTGTGTGTGTGTGTGTGTGTGTGTGTGTGTGTGTGTGTGTGTGTGTGTGTGTGCGTGCGTGCGCGCGCGCGCGCGCGCGTGAAAAGTATAACTCAGACAGTTTTAATCTGGTTTCAGACTTGGTAGAAGGACTGAGGATCAATCGTGGGATCAGTGATTTGATTTTGAGAACAACTGGTCGAAGGTCAAGGTCACAGTTCAAGGTGAAATGGCTGCCCTATTACTCAAGCAGTTTTGATTCGATCTAAATCAAATAAACTTAAAAGTTATCCCAGGATAAAGTGATTCAGTTTTGACCACAATAAGTTAATGGCAAAGGACACAGCGCATGGTCAACTAGAACAGTTTCCATCCAATTTAGGCCAAACTTGGTGGGGGAGTTAAGGGTCAAGCTAGAATGATGTAATTCGATTTTGACAACAATCGGTCAGAGGCCAAAGTCATAGGGCAAGACGTCTTTAGTCCGTTTGTAGACGCTTCTGTTTCTGAGAGCTTCTGTTGCACACTTCTATATCTGTTCCCCTTTTCTCTGTCCACTGGGTACCCATTTCTGTAGCTTTCTATCTGTACTAAAGAATCGACTAACAATTTTCTCATGGTATCTAATGACGGGTTCAATCCATTATTATTTTGTGCACGGATAATCGTGTCATTCCAATATTAATTTTCTCACCGTATTTAATAATCATCCCCTCTCATTATTAAATTTCTCACGATTTTTAACAGGAATTCCTCTTCATTACTGATTTTCTCACATAAATAAATCTATTCTTCCATTATTAAATTTCTCAAAGTAAACTACTGTACGAGCATGAGGGGTTTAACCGTGCTTTCGCTTTTGTTATGTCGAGATTCCCGCTACTCTCTCACTATTCATATGTCCCTCAGGTCTGCTGTCCGCTTATTAAGGGCCAATATTCCCCTATATGGATCACACAATATAAGGTACCCTATCCTACACAACACTTCAAAGGTCACACAACATCAACAATCATACCCAGCCAGTAAAAACCCTCTACAAATTGGACAATGGCTATTACAGTTGCCACAAGCACAACTGTTATGGATAATGGTATATAACATCAGAGGAAGCGATAAGGAAGAGTTTATATGATGATTCAAAACAGCGGGGACTCAGGCTAGATAGAGGCAGTATGTATATCTCGCTTGATAATGGCAGAGTTCCGCCTTATAATCCACAGTTTATATGATTATTAAAAAAAGTGGGGACTCAGGCAGGATAGCAGCAGTATAAATGTCTCGTTGTTTGATAATGGCAATGGGTTCAGGATTAGAGTCCATAGTTTATATGGTCATTCAGAACAGCGGGGACTCAGGCAGGATAGCAGTATAAATATCTCGTTGTTTAATAATGGCAATGAGATCACCCTTAGAGTCCACTGCTTGTCCATGTTTACCAGCGCAAAACTAATCATACTGGCCGGTGGGAGGGGCTTGATCAGTCATGACTACAGTATCATTAGAGTCGCAGTGAAGAAAATAATATGAGGTCCACCTGAGAAACTATAAATTATACTACAGGACAAAATTAATAATAATGTCGACTGGAAGAGGCCTGGCCAGTTAACACCACCGAATCATTTGTGTCAGCCCACAGAAAATAATTCGAGATCCACCAAAGACGCTGTTAAAATGCTTGCCGATATCTTGCCACTAGGATCAGGCACCGAGGTTAAGCTAAATAATATAACTCGATTCACTTACAGAGGTCACTGCTAAGCTGAATAAAAGTGTACAGTGGTAGTAAGATTTTAGAAACAGTAAGTGAAGTGAAAGGGCTAATGGAGACTATGTTCTAACCCTTAACTCCCAGAGGTTTCAAATTAAACCAAATAATATCAGCTGGAGGTAGCGAGAATATAATCTAAGTAAACGTGATTGCACTGAGAATAATGAAAAGCATCCCGATAATTTGCCCCAATAACAACCATATAAGGTCGGGGAAATATTTTTATCTGGTCTCGCTCTCTCTTGCACAGTATCACCTTGCCGCTCCGTTGACAATTGTCAGAGGAATAGTACTATCCTTTTATTACGTTTGGCCACCACCATATCATCTAATCACTCCAGTAATAATCATACCATTTGAATATTCCTCTCATGTCTGTCTTACCCAGCGTTGTGCATATGATGGATCTTATCACTTGACCACCCGTGTAATAATCATGTCAGTGCAGTATTACTCTTTCACATCTCCAGCCTGTACCGTATCACCTCAACACCCATGTAATAATTATGTCAATGTAATATACTCTCTCTATCTGGACTCCACCCAGTCATTAGCTGGGGTACAAGCTTTAAGGGTGGGCTGTGTTTCTGTACTTGGTGCTGGAGGCTGGACAGGGATGGGGTGTTTGTATTCAACGTCCTGGGGGGTGGGTTAGCTATATTACTGGTGCAGGTTGGTGGTGTTTTTATACAGGTGTTGGGGGCCTGGTCAGGGGAGGAGGTGTTTCTGTACAATATTTCTTTCACCTTAACCTGGCCCAGATTTTTGCCCTTTTGTAGCCTATTTCAGGTAATGTAATAGCAGATAAAGATAATGCTACGACTCTACAACCCTTCCATAGCACTTCTTCGTAACTGGCATCATGTTCCATTGTTAATCTATTGTTACAACCCTGCATTCATGATGAAGAGATGGCAACTATAGGCCAGCTTACAGGAAAAAAGAGTATACTGTACTTGTTGGGGCTGGTTGCAACATAATTGGTACAAGTAAGGGGTATTTCTGTGCTACGTGCTGGATATATGGCTAACAAAATCACTGATACTGAAAAAAAGATACAGGTGCCATCAGTTGGTACTTAATTGGTTTCATCTTAACTCGGCCCAGATATTGCCTTTAGATCCTATTTCACGTAGTTCAGTGAAGAATAAGATAAGACTGTGACTCTACATCCTTCCATAGTACTTCTTCGTGACCTGCATCATATTCTAGCCAAAGTCTCTTGTTACAGTTCAGTACTGAGGATGAAGAGATGGTAATGTTAGGCCAAGTAAAGCAGGTATTGTTAACAGAGTTGCTCTCCCTCACTGGATTCACGAAGGCGGCAAGAGGAGGCCACGTGAGGATGACTTGGTTAATGGGATGGAGTCGGAACTTGCGAAGATGTGTGTGATTATACCTGCCTATGCAAAATATATGCAAACTCACCGGTTTTGTGTATAAGTGTGGCCAAACCATTACATCAGGATAAGATGAGGCCTTGTCACTCTTATCGATGCGCACCCTCTTCCAGTATAGCCTTCTCGTATGCACGCACGTACGCCTTTTGCTTACTTTGATAAATTTATACAGAAGACCGTATCACCTCACATCCCCGGCAGCCTGTACATCAAAACACAGATGACTTCTGTACTCTCAGAAGTCATCCCTCCCAGTAGTCAGAATAAATCCACGCCAATACTCATCACCGTGGTAACCACATTTCAATTAAAGCCCCCAGGTGTGAATCTGAGGTGAATAATTATAATCTTAGAGGTGGGAGGCTGGCCAATCAGTTACCGTGGCAGCAACACCTCATCACCATGATAAACATATTTCCTCTATGACCTCCAGGCGTTAATTAGCCGTGAAAGTAATAGTACCGGCAGGAGGCTGGCCAATTAGTTGCTGTGCCGTCAACAAAGGACGATGGCTCAGCAATGCATTAGCGCAGTAATCACCATGTGGCTGACAAATGAACATCTATAATGGAGGGTTTAGGCGCTTATGATGTGACTACTCTTGACTTGGCTTTTGGTGTTTGCCACCTGGGAAGAAGAGGCTCCTTTGTTTAATATTTTGTCATGGTCCTTTAGAGAGAACGGAATCAGGCATTTTCCAAAGTTAGTAATGGAGGGAACCCCGGGGCACAGTCCCATGAGCCCCACAACCATGAGCCACTAGGCCGAGGATTATACGGTACGCTAAGTACAGCTCCAGCAAAATTTTACATACTGAAGGCCTGAGCACCCATGGGATAAAAGCTGAGCAGCCATGGGGCATTTTTTATAAATATAATTTTTTCCTTGTTGGGTTATGAGGGATGGTAAACTTAAGAGTAAGAAGTGTGACGCAGTTACTATCATCTGGTATTATAAAATCGTGTCCGCGTGCCTTCCTTCCTATACGTCTTTCTATTGCCAAACGCCTGATTCCAGAAATCATCCAGAATGGCCCCAACAGTAGCGCCCGCTAGCTTCTCCATCGCGACTCTGCCCACTCTCTTACTGGATGGGCGGGAGAGTTGGTGAAAAGAATCCCCTCTGCTGAGAAGAGGTGGTTGTTCAGAGGTTCTACTCTTCTCACTATACCATCAGAAAATTTTACTCCACACAAGGGTTAACAAGTTCCCTTCGTAGGCTCAGTAGCTGTGAGGGGGATACTCTAAGTCAGCTTAACGTACAAAACCAATTAGGAGCAGTTAAGGAAGAAAGGTAATGTAATCTTTCGGAGAAAATCCGAAGACAACAGGTGCCAAAAATAATTAAGAGGAATAAGCTGCGTGTTGGTGTTGGGGTTACGCAGAAGACCGTAACAGATGGAATGCAGTAATACAGTATTTATATCAGGTAAAGTAAACTCGACCTCTCAGAAAAATAAATGCAGATTTTATATTAGGTGTGCCACTTCTTTCGCAATCATCTGGTGAGACATCAGACAACTGACACTGAGACTGGTGACTTTCAGGCCTCAGATTAGTAAACCAGGGCAGGTGAGACGAGTATTTTGAATCCATTAACAAACAATCTATCCCAGAGTTCAAACACGTTGGCCACGACAAGAACGCCAACCAGCCTCTACCACAAATAAATTCCTCAGCCTCCCCTCTCCTAATGTGCTTTCCCTCACGTACCCCTCTTTTCTGGGTCATTCCACTGCGTTATCAATATTAATGGCCCGAAGTTCGTGATATATCGAGGGGGAGATCGTGGTCATATGTGAGGCAGGGAAGGTAGGTTCTTTGGTGGTGGAGTAGTGATGGACAGAGGGAAATGTACAGGCAAGTGGGATGTGAGGGTTGGGGTGTGCAGGGTGGGTTGTGTGTAGGTTTGAATATGTTACAAGGAATTAAGTGAAGTGGACTGTATGGGCTGGGATGTGTGGGAGGGAAGGGATGAGTAAGGACGTATGCATGAACGACAAGATGTGGAAAGAAATGTTTAAGGTGGGCTGTATAGGTAGGTTCTGGGTATAAAGTAAAATATGAATATGTGAGGCAGTGTCGGCAGGGATGTGCTAGTAGAAGGGAAAGAACACTAACGTAATTAAGAATATGTGGGCAATGATGTAAGCGAGATGAATGGATATAAGTTGACATAAGAAGGCTCAATCGTGCAGAAACGAGTGGTGTCAGGGAAGAAGGATGTATAAAGGTCAAAGTTATGCAAAAAAAAAAAAAAAAAAAAATTGTCAGGAAGGAAGGTATGGTCTGAAGGTATATTAACCCATACCTACGCAAATGGATACAGATAAGGGTGTTGAACTCTAAATGAAAATGTTTATGCACAGAGATAAAACTCTGGAAGAGCATAAAAGGAAATGTGCAGATGATATAACAGTATAAAAGATACAAACACCTACTGTACTTAGTATATACGAGTCAGGGATATGGACATGACTGCTGAGGTGGTTTGATTATAGACAGAACCGTACAAAGCTAAATAAACATTCACGAAAATAAAAACAGAGATATGTCAGTAGGGATGTGAGGGTAGGATTGTGTGGATAAAGAGTGGGAGATGATGGAAGTGTAGCTGAGAAGGTTTGCAGTGGCTGTCTATTACTTGGGTGGGTGACAAACAAGTTTCAAAAATTCCATGGACCCAGTGTGTGTGTGTGTGTGTGTGTGTGTGTGTGTGTGTGTGTGTGTGTGTGTGTGTGTGTGTGTGTGTGTGTGTGTGTGTGTGTAAGAGAGAGAGAGAGAAAAAAAAAGATCTGTCCAAATTACTTGAGACAGTTCCTTTGACAACTTCTTCACAATCCACCGCCATATAAGGTGTAGGTTTAGGAGGGGAGAGCTGAACGGCCCCGACCCTGCCCCTCCATTCCCCACCTCACGTCATGCCGTCATCTTCCTCTCAACTTTCCCTCCTCCATCATTTCCCTATTATCACCTCCCTCATCCGGTGTTTTTTTTGGCCCAAAGGATCTGACAAAAACCCAAACGAATGTGTAAATAATAAAAGTAAAGTTATTATATTACTGTGTTCTTCCAATAATTACCATTCAGTAATTGCCATTATGCCGGAAATCGAACCCGAGACTCTCAGGTGAGAGCCAGGCAGCAATCCACTACGCCACGACCAGGTAAGAGTGATCTCACACTGTTCGATTCCCAGCATAATGGTAATTATTGGACAGTTTTTCCTGTGTAAAGTACAGTCTTCTCTCTTCATATTACTGTGTGTATTACAAGAGTATCAGCATTATACAATGTATTTTTAAGTTTCTCTAACAGGATTAAAAAAAAAAAAAAAAAAAAAAAAAAAAGATAACTGCAGTCCGCCGCGTGTCTCACACAAGAAAGCTCCTGTGTGAGGGTACGAAGAGTATGACAGGATAGCAAAGACGGTTCACACACTCATCACTCAATGTATCTTTTCTTCCATAAACAGGGGGAAAACCTCTATGGAAGTGTGTTGATACGAATGGCAAAATTAAAAAGCTGTATAACTAACTCCCTGCCTACTAATCTACTGGAGTCTGGTAGGAGGACGAAATAAGGGAACATTTCACGTTCACGACAAGTGTGAGATGAAATACATGGTGTCTAATTTTGTTCTGTTTACGTATTCATTTAAGGGAAGCGCTGTTTCTGATATTAATAAAACCTTCGATATGTTACAGTCCTGCAAAATGATTCTTCCTTACGTAAATATGATTTATGTTTCAATAATATCATACTTTCTCCTGTGAGACTGTGTGATGGGGGGGGGGAAGAAAACTGGAGTAAAGACTAAAGGAAGGCATTAAGGAAGGACGGAAGGCAGAAGGAATGATGGGTAATGAAGAAAGGAGATAAAGGGAAGGAAGGAAGGAAGAGGGATGAATAAAAGAATTTGAGCGATGTGGTGAATGTTCAGGAACACTAATTTAATGTACTCGTGCAGACCGGCAGAGGCAGAACAAAATTATCAACTTAAGAATTCTGGAGGTGTAAGGGTGTGTGGGGGCAGGGAGGTGTGTGGGGAGAAAGGGTACAAAGGAGTATAAAAGACTGGAGGTGTGAGGGTGTGTGGGGAACAGTTTAAGGGTTTGAATTTCCTAAAAAGCAGACTTTCCTGATCTACCAGATGACCCGCCGACATGTCGTAAAAGTACCCCCGCTAATACCAATACACCAGTCCTGTATGAGACAGCCCTAGCACGTATTCAATATGGACGGTGGGTGTTAGCGCCGAAGTGGTGACATGTGGAGGTGTAGGAGGACTACTGGGCCTTGTGCTAGGTGACTGCCCCCAAGAAATAGGCCCTGAGCCTTTGCCCAGAGTCGGACACGTAAAAAAAAAGGGGAAAAAAAAAAACATACCCAATGATCCTTTCGAGCCTGTTTACTGCAGGGCTGGTCAAGACTAACGTAATTATTAAGTGAACCAAAGAGAAGGATAGGAAAGCAAGAAGAAAAAGAATAGGGTGGAGAAATGGGGGTGAGGTGAGAGGATGAAGGCAATAAGAGATATGGGGAGAATCAGGGCAGGTTCATAATATGGAAAATATAGGGAAAAGTGACAATGAGGAAGGAAGAAAGACGACTGATGGAAAAAGAAAGAAGTGGTGATAAAAAGGAGGGGGAAAAGGAGACTAAATAATGGGTCAAAGTCCCTGCCAAATGAAAGAAAAAGAATGAAGGGAGGTGAGGAAAGGAAAGAAAGGAAAGGTTAGAGAAGGTACAACGAAAGAAAACGAATATAATATTAATCTTTTACAGGTTATGGATTTCGGTAAAAGGCCATACCTTTTGTTAACAGATAAAACTATCTATATTACATTATGTTATATTAATGATAGAGAGAGAGAGAGAGAGAGAGAGAGTGTGTGTGTGTGTGTGTGTGTGTGTGCTGGTGGATTACGGTGCATAATATGTTCTCCTCGTTAGTGTTCCCATTGTGGTCGAGGCGAGAACAGGAAGACATTACATTCCTCCTCTCACCTTCTCCTTCATCCCTCCTCTCCCCCCCTCCTTCACTATCCCCTATCCTCTGACCCCACCGCTCTACAACACCCTCCAATCCCCCTCTTTCTCTCATCCCTTTTCTAGTCCCTCCCTCTCACTATATCCTCTTCCCTCCCTACACATTTCACAACCCCCTCCTCCCTCCCTCCCCCTCCCTCGTCTCTCTAACTCCTCTCCTTCCACAATCCCCTACATCCCCCTCCCCTCCACACACACCACAATTATCTCCTTACTCGCTCTCCCTCGCTCCTTCTCTAGCCCACCTCCCTCCACTATCCTTTTCCCCCTTACACACCACAACATCCTCCTCTTCCCCTTTTTCCTTGTCCCTCCTTTAGCGCTTCCCCCTCCACTATCCTATTCCCCCCTCACACATCTCAACACCGTCCTCTCCCCATCTCCCTCGTCCTCCTAGTCTCTCCCCTTCCATTATCTTATCCCCCCTCACCCACCACAACACCTCCTCTCTTACGTTCTCCCTCTTTCCTTCTCTAGCGACTCTCCTTCCACTATCCCCTGCCCCTCAGCCCCCAGCACCCTCTGCCAATAAGGCAATCAATAAACCTCTCACACAGGACTGATTGTCGCTCGGGTACCGCCACACAATCACCACAATTATACCATGACACTCAGGGATGGTCAGACACAGGCCTAATTAAACACCATAAATAAGACGAGGGGAGATAAAAAAAAAAAAAAAAAAAAAGCTGAAGAGATTGGAAAAAAAAAAAAGAGCCTCCATGCAAACACGACCATACAAACACACCAAGATGCAACCACCACCACCCTCTATCTTGTGAAGGGCGGGCCAGGCTTCCAGTGAATAAGTTTTAATTTTGACTGATATGAATCCTCCCAGCTATTTCCCTCCGACTTAATTCTTTAAACGCGTCGAGTTTCTGTGAGTTGAACAAAATCATCCGTCATAAATTGGACTAAAATATGGAACTCCTCAGTCTTGTCTAAAACTTTAACCATAATGTTTTTAGCAATTTTAAGGCCACAGGTTTCTCAACAGCAGAGTAAAGTCGCCTAACGTTTGCCGAAATAAAATGTTAAGCAGGTAAATTGCGGCCAAAGATTTAAGAATATCGATTTTATTCGTCTATGGGAAATATATATCACTAAAAAAGCCCTTCAGGGGGAGTAAAAATATATGACATAAGGAAGAACAAGAACAGGAACACAAAAGAGTGGATGAGAGAAGAACAAAGGAAAAATGTGAACAAGACGAAGCCAGCGACTGTGGGTGAGCTCTTGGCAGGAAACGTGGAGGCAGCAGAGTTAAATGAGTACAAGTAAAATATGCATGAGGTAAAAGAGGATGGACGACCTGGCTAAGAGAACAGACTAAAAATTAAGAGAAAAAATCAAAGTGTAACAACAGTATACGAACAAAACCAGCATAATTAACCTGCAAGAAAATAACAATTAAAAAAAAAAATAGCTGGATAAACAAAATGGAAGAAGAGAAAAAAATAAAATGTCAAAACAGCATCAAATACTGCACTGCAAAGGCCACTAACGCAGAGTTCTTTACCGGACGACAGTGTGGCGCCAGATCCAGACACAATTTAGTGTGCCAGTGTCAACGTGTAGCCCTGAATATGAAGAAATACAACTGGATATTCTTTTTTCACTTTTGTTAGACGAGTACGATTTAAAAATTGCATGTACAAAATGTCAAATTCCGACCTCGGTGTAAGCGGCCACTATCAAATGAAAAAAAATAAATAAATAAATGAAAATTCAAGAGATATTAGAATAGCCACATACAACACAACACATAGTGTACATGCAAAATAATAACTGTTCATATTATTTGGTAATGTGTAAGCACGTTTCATGGGTTTCTTGGACCCTGTCCTCCCAAAAGAGGGGAGCTAAAAAGGCCCTTAACCCTATTCGGTGCAACCCTTGGCGATTTCCCACACTTACGACCCTAGTATCGAGAAAAGAATCTTGAGTAATATTATTGGTTTGACGAAGTGAAAGGAACGCATTCGGACACGTCGGCGCCGTTGCAAGGCAAGCGCCGCCAAACATATCGTACCGCACCCGCGCGCACTGACACACACACACACACACACACACACACACACACGTTTAACTATTATCAAATTTAAAATTAATGTAAATATCAAATGATAAAATATTTTACCATTCACCAACGCTTATCATGTTTGCCATATATCAAAGCCGTAGGCTATATTTTCAGTCTGAGGGCTACAGTATCAATAAACCGTTTACTGTTGTCTCTCACACACACACCGTTCATAACATGGAAGTTGATAGCTTACACATCTTCCTCATCATCATCACCACCCTTCCTCCCTCACACTCACCACCTCCCATCTTCCTCACCACCACCTTCCCTCCCTCCATCACCCTCACACTCACCACTATATTCCCTTCTACCATACTCTCCGTCTCACTACCACCGCTTTTTTCTCACCACCATCTCTCTCACTCACTCGCCACCGCTAATACTCTCTCTTTCTTCCTCACCTTCATAACTCCTAAACCCACTTTCAGTGGATTTACTACTAGGTAGACTAGTTGATGGAGAGGTAGCTATTAGTCAAGGAAATCTAATAATGTAAGCATGTAAATAATACCTGGTTATACATGCGAGTATTTTTTTTTATGCAAGAAAGAAGGAACCAAAGGGCAGGACCTGCAAATTGCTCCCTCCAAGAAAAAAACGACAGCAAAGCCAAATTCAAGATCAGTTCATTTCGAGATGCCTGGACACACTGTGTATGAAAGACTGGAGACCGTAGGCAGTAAAAAAACAAACAAATGGAGACAATTCCAGAGTTGACCTGTTGCATACATGAATGACTGGAGCAACGGTTAACTCTTGCATTAAAGAGTTGGACAGAAAAGGGCTGAGTTTGTTGCTAAGACGGGTGCTGCGTGCCTGCTGTGGTGGTGGAGGGATGCAAGCAGACAGTTCAGAGGAGCAGTGACCATTGAAGTGGCGATAGAAAAGAGACTGATGCAACAGTGCCGCGAAGAGACAGAGGTTGAAGGGAGCCAGTAAAAGGAAAGTTAATGAGACGAAAAGTCTCCGACTCCATCCTGTTGAGAAGAACTGTGTGGGAAGCCTCCCCACACATGACAGCTGTGCTCTACACAGGAGCGAATAAAACCCGTGTATAAAGTCAACAACTGTGCAGGGCCGTGGGTTAGGGCTTCCTGACTAAAACCTCCCTAAGTGAAGAGTCCAGTCCTGCTGTGGACTAAAAATGGAAAGTTCATAATGATGATGATGAGAATACTACCATATATTTCTTTCTAATGACTGAATATAATATTTAGCTACGCGAGTTTCAGCCACACTCAAAAAGTGTGTAACCTGGATACGGGACGAGGACCCAACTCGCCATGTATCCCACCAACCACTTTCCCCAACCTCCTCCCTTTAGAAAGTAGTTATTTATTTTTCAAATGTAATTACAACTATATAATAATGAATTTATAGAAGTAAAAGATTATTCTTATTAATTTTACACGTGTGGGGTGAGGACTGAGTTGGTGCGTGAGGACTGTGTTGGTGTGTGAGGACTGTGGTGGTGTGTGAGGATTGTGTTGATGAGTGAGGACAGTGGTGGTGTGAGGACTGGTGGTGTGTGAGGACTGTGTTGGTGTGTGACGATTGCGTTGGTGTGTGAGGACTGGGTTGGTGAGTGAGGACTGTGGTGGTGTGTGAGGACTGTGCTCGTGTGTGAGGACTGTGCTCGTGTGTGAGGTCTGTGGTGGTTTGTGAGGATTGTGTTGGTGTGTGAAATATAATCTATTCGTGAGAACAAAACAGACTCGACCTTCTCATGGACCCACTTCACGTATAACTAAGGAGTGAGAAACAGGTAGACCTTTATCATACAAATGGATGGCGAGTGAGAAAGGGCCGGGGAGTACAGGAGGTAGATAAGGCAGAAGGCGGTAGATGTACGGGAGATAAATGCTTGAAAAGGCATAAATATTGCATAATAAATGCAAAATTCCACATCAACAGCCTTGTGCCTTACCTACCTCCTATTCTGCCTGCCCCTCTGTTGTATAATAAAGGTCTACCTGCTTCTCACTTCTTACAGCTGAAGGAGGTCCTTGAGAAGGCTGAATCTGTTGTCACCAATATATTATATAGGTATTTCTAAATCTGAGTACTGCAAATTAAAATTGAAGGGCACAGAGAAATATTTAAGTTATAACCAATTATTCAAAGGGCACGGTAGCTCTATCTGCTCATGCTACGCCCCAAGGAGTATTCAGAGCAATGCAATAACAAATATTCAATTATGAATAGTTATACCCAAAACATCATCAGTATACAGTATAAATCAATGGTTATTCAGTGGGGCAGTCAATCCCAAAATACCGACAAATTAGTCAGTAGACTGTCCTTCTGATGTCAGTTTATTAGTAATTTCCCACTGGTCAATCACTAGCCTATCACTGAGACCTTTGTCGGTCAGCCAGTCAGTCTCTCCAGAAGTCAGTCCCTTGATCCTCTGTTAGTAGTCACCACGAGAAAATGCAGCTGCCAGCCAAAGCTCCGTACATGCGGGATCACCATTCAATTCTTACGAGTAGACTGTTAACCAGGAAACGTGCCAGTCTTTGGATTACTGAATCGCTTAGAGCAGCCTGTAGCTTCCTGGTTAAACCCTATATCTCTTGTAACCGGAGAACAAGCTGTTCCCTGGGTAATGCACAGGCACAGTGTGGATATGAGGGGTTAGGTCCAGAGCCTTGCCTGGCGCTTTCAAGGGAGACAGCAGTCAATCAGGCCCCAGCTCCTTCTCTACACTGCGAGACCATGCTTCATTTCAGCTGATCCACCCCCTGTTGCATCGACCCCTGGTAAGTTAAAAAGATCCCGGGTGCCAATTAACTAACAGGGCCCTCAGTGACCCACAGCCCGTCACAGGTCGAAAGAGTAGTAACCGTTAACTTCGGTCTATCCATGCCTATGCTCCTATGTATTTTCCGGCGGTATTTGATCCTACGCACTCGAACATCCTTTTTACTCTACACTTACAACTAATATAAGTAAGCCGGAGGATTCTTATGCTGCAAGATCCTCACCTTCCGTATCTCTATTTACATCTATCATATAAGGAAATTTTTAAACAAAAATATAATCAGTATATAACGTAAACTCAGTCATAATCTATATTCACAGACATGCATATTCATTCTTAATTTCCAAAACAAGACTTTCACTGATTGGGCATGTTACTATAGCATTTCATACATACTTTATTTCAATTCTGATCACAGGTGTGCTTGTGACATACTTGACATTGTTTCGTGGACGATTTTGCTTTGGGGCGATTCTGAGTGTATCCTGGACCATAAAGAGACTCCAGGCATGAATGACACTTGTGCTGCTTGCCTGACCTATTCTCATGTGTTACTTCTGGGACGGCCTCCTCTACATCTCCCTGTCCGAGCATCAGATTCATCTTAGCTATTGTATTCCTGGTCAGACCACAAGCCTGAACTTTTCTTCTTTCAATTTGCAGATTACACAATGCCTTCACTAACTGCCAGCCATAGGAGATTGAAGCAATTTTTCTTGGGTCCTGATTATTATATAACGAATAAATTGTCTGTGAATTTACTCTGGCAGTGTCGACAATGTAGCCAAGGGCATTCACTGTCCATCTTCTAGATTTAGTGTGTACTGTATGAAAACTTATTCTCTGATCCATAATGTCAGTGCCTCCTTTAGTGAAATCATACAATTTAAATATATATATATATATATATATATATATATATATATATATATATATATATATATTTTATTTCAAATCATCATCCTTGGTAATGCCTAATATAGGGGAAACTGTGCTCAGAAGTAACACATCTTTCTTACCTTTGCTTTTGGTGGGTGTTACATAGGATTCAGTGTCATTTCCTCCCCGTGTTTCTTCCAGTAAACTTGGTATGACCTATCTTCCCTTTCTGTGACTATCTCTGGTGGTATGCCTTTCCTAGTAGAATCTATAGTACCTAAGGCTGAGATACCTTGTGTTTGAAGCCACTCCAGCAACTCTATACTGGTGTACA
>NC_137046.1:3435174-3517674 GCF_032717465.1 Coenobita brevimanus | reverse complement strand
AAGCAGAAACAGCGACAGGAAGGAAGCGAAATAACACGACGACCATTGGACCATAACCTACAGCAGCAGCAACAGCAGTAGCAGGCAGCACGAGATATGCAGCACCACAGCAGCCAGCACTGCTTATTATGTCACAGAACAACATAATTCGGACATAAACGCTCAAAGATCTTTATCGACAATTTCTTTAAACTACGACATCTACAATATACCTCCAGTTTTCTAAGCTTCTCCGAACACTCTGCGATTTTCAACAGACAGAACTCTTCCTCCAGCTGGCACTGCTCACTGTCTTCCTACCTGGACGGGATACACAAACGCAGTTGTAATGCATTCCCTGTCGTAACTCAGGTTTTGATTTGCAGGAAGGACAAGGAGGCTGTAGAATTTTCCTCCGTCCCTGTTCTAACCTCATAAATAAATCTCAGCTGCGAGGCGAAAATTACTGCATGTTATAACTTTTTTTCTGCTGGAGGATCAGGGAAAGGAGTGCAAAACCTTCCCTTGTCTAGTTCTGTAAAAATCATATCCAACTTACGACAGGGAATTGATCGTAAATATATTTAACAATTCCACTCCCGTTCTAAAGAAATTTTCCTATGATACCCTCATTCGTCATCACTGTCAGATCTTAATGTGAATTGTATCTTTCTGCCTGAGCAGTGCAGCGTGCGTTTATCTCTTGGGCCAAAACTCAGAATAGCTACCATTATGGCCCTGGCGCGTTGGCGTGCACGTGCATGGGTGTAATGGAAGGAGGGGAAAACATCAAATTTGTATACTCGTTGGTGTGTGGTTGCCGTAGTCAAGTAGTCGTTGAGGGTACACAGCACTAGTTTATCCCAGGCATCTGGTCATTAAATGTGGAGTGTTAAATTATACACATGTGAGGATCATTAGCATATTCTATAAGGCAGGTGAACACTGAAATTATGTCAATACTGTCACCTGTAAGAATATGTATAGGTGTTTAAAGACAGCAATACCTACTCCTGGCTTTAGCAGTATCGTCCTGTGTAAGAATATGAAATCCGTGTAATATCGACTTGAAATATCGATTTGAAAAAATACCCAGTCTTCAGCATAACGATTCCCATCTTTCTGTCTTAGGTCCGGGACCAAAAGTTGCAGTGCTGGATATAAAATTCTGCAGTGCTTGTTATGTGTGCAGTATTACCCAAGATGCTGTGTATTATCATCAAACTATCCCAACAACAGGGAAACAAAAACACCTTTACATTATCTGAACAAAAGTCGGTACAACATCATGCACTACATAAATAAACATGAATTGGACCAGAAGCACGTGGTATTACAAAGTGGGTATATGTAGCACTTACTCCTGCGTCTTGGTAATTTCAGCAACTATCACGTCTCTCCACTGACATAGTTATACTTTTTGAGATTATTCCCTGAACTACAGTTTGTTAAGTTTTTCTGCATGGCATAATTAGTAGACTTTTCTCTATAGCTTTTCTTTGGATCATTTCAAAAGATGTAACGATTATTCATAAGGGAAACTAGTTCATCCTTTTTTAGAGTACTCGCGCTTGACTCTTCTGGATATTGTTTCATCCTTGTCTGTTTTTCAATATCCCAGTTCAATTTAGTGCTGTATTGGCCCTCTTTATACACACACACACACACTCAAAAAAAAAGGTCTACAAAATGGAATAAGAATTTGAAGAAACCCTATGCATACTAAACCATAAAACAATCCAGGAAATTATGGCGTAGTTTGCTTTGGAAATAGTAAATGCTGATGAATATACTAAGTCATGAAGGACCACGCTGAGCTGTAAGATGGAAATGAATGTAATACTGTAGTGAGAGAGTGATAGATGCGTGATTGTATGAGGCTGGGCTATAAGGTCCGATTCTGGCCGATTCACACGACCCGTTTTGGTTCCGACAGGAAGCCAGCGGCTAGACGCCGTCGAGATTTCTCACATGCATTCTAATGTAACTGTTCACATGACCCGTTAAGCTGACGGCGGCAGCCTTCAGTTAGCCGACCGACACGTCACGGATATCTTATCGGGAAATCCTGGCCGGCTAGCTGGCGACCTGACGCCGGCCTAACGGGTTGGTGATGGCTCATGTGAACGAGGATGCGTAGCATACCCGTCCATTCCACGACTCGCTGTTGTCGCCTTGTCCATGTAGATAACACATACAGTTCATTGTTTAGCATCATGGACGAAAGGCTGATCGAACTTGTGCGTTCTTATGAAGAATTTTTTGATATGACTAATAAGAAGTACAGTGATAATCTGCATAAAGATAAGATATTGAAAGCGATTGGCGAGGAAGTAAACAAACCAGGTGAGAGTGTCATTAGTTTATTATACAAAAATTATAACTCATAATCTCTACAGGTAAAATTCACTGTTTTTTCTAGCCATAATACAGGATACGCTATATCACTCCCAATGTAGTGCTCCAGCAGGACTACTGAAAATTTTACCTCATCATCTGCCAGTTCTTTATACAGGGCCCAGAATTCTCCCTCGAACTTTCTCATTTTCCGTGACTGGTGTACCCATAACCTTTTCCACTTTCCACGAAGTTTTTCTTCCTCCTCTTCCTCTAATAGTAGAGCAATTGCCGCATGATCACGCAACAATGAGCACACACACGATGCTGGACGGACCGGGAATGAGTCATGTGAATATACAACATTCTGACGGTGTCAAGCCGGCGGACTGCCTGTCGGAACCAAAACGGGTCGTGTGAATCGGGCCTTATTTGTGTGGGGTTGAGCTGTAAGATAGAAATAAATATAATGAGTGGAGCAGAACTGGGTGATTCTGCAAGGTTGAACTATACGATGGAAATGAATGTAATAGGGAGAGGAGCGGAAATGTGTGACTGTGTGAGGCTGACACAGGTAAGGTGGAGTGTAAATACTGGAAAGATTAAATAGAAGTATGAAGATGAGTCAGGATATAGTGTTAAGAGTACATGTTGGGAGGCAGATTACAATGGCACCAAGGTCTGCAGTTAAACAGGATAAAAGGAACATTAAATGGGGAAAGCACATTTCATGTAGTTAAGCAGTGTAACTCCCTTTGACCACAGTTCTGGCTGTAGGTGAGGAAGCCTTCCACAACGTCCAGTATATCAGCCACACACCGAAATGGGGCTCCACAACAACCTTCACACATACACACTTGGGCACTAATACCTACCCTCTCTCCTTTAATTCTGGATTTAGACTAAGATGCCCATTCCTGAGGCTCAGTAATCCACCTTCCGCAAGCCAAGAGTGTGCTATATCTCACATGCCACCACTTGGGCACTAATACCCACATTCGCCTCAACGGTATCTGGGGATAAGACGTTCAGAAGTTGGTAAGATGGTATTAAAGCGGGTGTTCCATTTTTATGACGTGTTTGCAGGACCTCTTGGTGGAATAGTCAATCCTGCTATCATTTAATTCAATTATTTTAGTGCTTTGTGTGTGATAATAGTTTGCAACAATAGACACACAACAGATATTACACCATGAAAATGATAACTAAATCTGCCCATATTTTCGTCCTTTTGCAGCTGATTTCCCGTAGCTCGGTGGCGAAAAAAGATGATGCTACGGCCCTACATCCTTTCCATAGCACTTTTTCGTGACTAGAACCAAATTCAGGTGTCAGTCTATTGTTACAGTTTGACATTCAAGGTGGAGAGATGGAAATTTTAGGCCAAATTAGAGCAAAAGCAGCAAATGGCTAGTCAACAAATTCTGGGTTTCATATTTCTTTTCTTGTCCCTTAACACTCACATGGCAGGGCTCAGATGCGGTGTTCATCTTGAGTTTGTTTATTAAGTGAGTTTCCTGCACTGACTACAATGCTGCATAAACTGATAAAGATATAAATTGTTCTCATGAAGCTAACCTACAAAGGCAGTGCCATATTTGTTTACAGTAAATATTAGCACGTGTATATGGATGGAGTGTATCCCCCGCCCTATGCCTTCTTAATACGGTCAACATAAGCAAAGAGTTCAGGGTAAAAAAGGTGAGTTAGTCCACACGATGAAGGTCCCACAGCCTTGTATGTCCCTTTCCCCAACCTTGGCCCCTAAAACGTACCACTTGCAAATATTTACAGTTTACTCTGGTCTACATATGGTGCGAATGGGATGTGCATTGTGGCAAGAACTGGATTTTAACGCCTGGGTTTACCTAAGTGAGCTGAAGACAGGGACCGTTGCAACCAGCCACTACCTCCAGCTCACAAACCTCCAGTACACAAGGCAAGTGAATAATAGTGCCTGCATGAATACTGCTAAAACGTCGCCCGAGTCCCACCATTACCATAAAACTCTGGTCTCATAAAACTGCCATTATCATTACTCTCCACCCACCATTTTCATAAGCTTGCCCCGCTCTGACCCCACGCTCTCCCCACAGTTTCCACTCAGTATTTTCACAAGGTCTTCCCCATATCCCTTTCCCCTTCCCCTACTATTTCATTCAGTACACAATACCTAGTGACAGGCAATAAAAAATATAATCCAGGCTGGACTTAAACGAGCGTACCATATCCGACTTGTAACAGCTTGTGGGCCTCATCCTCAAGTCAAACAACAGCATTTCCAGCTCATCTTTGTTGTTTCTTGTTTTTGTCTCTATCTTTGGGAGGAGGAACGTTGTTGAACTCTCCCTTTTATCTTATTTCATACTACTGTCTCCTGGCACTTCATCTTGCCTTTATCAATATACCTCTCACATTTCAACATGTAACTGTTTCACCGTCAGTCGACTATGCAGAAGGACCGTAAGGGTGACCAACATTTAGGCCACATCTTCTTGTCTGCCTCCCACTGACCTTAGTCGTGGTTTATTGGAAACTCAACCTGGTCAATACATGTTAACGCACATTAACGCCGACTAACACAGCAGGGGAAGTAGATTAACACAACAGGTCCAATCCATGTCACTGTATCAACATGGCCTGACAAATTTGGCAGGTGGATACGCGTGGGGTCGTCACTGTTTTAGTGGTTAATGACTCTGCTGATATTACAGAACACGGACTAACACCGTGGTAGGTGTTAGAGTGTATCAACACGAACTGACAGTCAGGAAATGGAGGGGGGGGGGAGAGTCAACTGTGGGTGGTGTGGTGGTAAAGTGAGACACTGGGCTCTTAAGGGAAATCACCAGCTTCGTGTGTGTGTGTGTGTGTGTGTGTGTGTGTGTGTGTGTGTGTGTGTGTGTGTGTGTATGTGTGCGTGTGTCTACGAGCATATAATTATATGTGAGTGCGTGTGTGTATGTTTGTGCACGCACGTGCTTATGCCAGCATGCACATTTGTGAGTTCGTGCGTGTGTGTGTTCGTGACGCTGTCCACGGTTGTTCTTATGAATGTTCTTCGCTTAGCTAATATCCCCTGTGCGTGGGATATTTGTGGGTCGGCACAGTATGTAGCAACGTATTACCGAAGACGAATTCGAGCGTGCTCATGAAGATGCAATTATGGATCGCTTCTGACACTTTACATTTAAACTGAATCCTCTCCTGCTGGTGGTGTGGCCACATCTTAGTGGTTGACGACAAAAGGTCAAGGTCAGAGCAAATTCCTTGTTTACAGACATACTATCAATATATATTTGTGCCCTCATCATACATCCCACTGAAAACAGGCAAACTGTATAAAAAAAAATTAATATGCGCCTCGTTTCATGGTGTGAATAAGCAAGAAGATGAAGAGTACATTAATTACTCGTTAATTAGTCGGTTATGTCAGATTCGGTTATGACAGAGTCGGATATGTCGAGTCGGTTATGTCTGAGTCGTTGGAATTCATAGTCGGGTTCACTCCATTCATCATGGTGTCCAAGGCACAGTCCATATCACAGTCCAAGTTCATAGCCAGGGTCGTCATCATGGTGTCCAAGGCACAGTCCATATCACAGTCCAAGGTCAAAGCCAGGGTCGTCATCCAGGGTCGTCATCATGGTGTCCAAGGCACAGTCCATATCACAGTCCAAGTTCATAGCCAGGGTCGTCATCCAGGGTCGTCATCGTGGTGTCCAAGGCACAGTCCATATCACAGTCCAAGTTCATAGCCAGGGTCGTCATCATGGTGTCCAAGGCACAGTCCATATCACAGTCCAAGGTCAAAGCCAGGGTCGTCATCCAGGGTCGTCATCATGGTGTCCAAGGCACAGTCCATATCACAGTCCAAGTTCATAGCCAGGGTCGTCATCGTGGTGTCCAAGGCACAGTCCATATCACAGTCCAAGGTCATAGCCAGGGTCGTCATCATGGTGTCCAAGGCACAGTCCATATCACAGTCCAAGCTCATAGCCAGGGTCGTCATCATGGTGTCCAAGGCACAGTCCATATCACAGGCCAAGCTCATAGCAAGGGTCGTCATCGTGGTGTCCAAGACACAGTCCATATCACAGTCCAAGGTCACAGCCAGGGTCGTCATAATCAGGGCAGTGTCATAATCAGGGCACCTCAGCTGTCACCTGGTTAAGGGCAGCAACTGGGAGGGGAGGGAAGGGGGAAGGGAAGGCAGATCCATGATTCATGACGCACCCAGGTCCCGGATCCTGGTGTGATGTCACTCCTCATTTCACTGGATTTACAGCAAGGGGAAGGGAGGGAAGGGGAGGGGTGGGTAGGGGAGGGGAGGGCAGATCCATGATTCATGACCCACCCAGGTCCCGGATCCTGGTGTGATGTCACTCCTCATTTCACTGGATTTACAGCAAGGGGAAGGGAGGGGAGGAGAGGGGGAGGAAGGAGGCGAGGAAGGAAGGGAAGGACATGATCACACACACACACGTCACATCCCGGATCACGGCCTGTCTCCCGTTCCGTGATTCGTGGCACACCGAGGTTCCGGGCCCCAGATGACACCACTCCTCACTTCCCGGAAAGGTCAAGCTTTCCCCGTTCCGCGACCACACACATATACAAATATACATTTACAAATATACATACACACACACGCGCGCACACACACACACATATGTATACATACACACACACACACACACACACCGCCCAGCCGCTCTTGCCTTGTGCGGATACAAGCAGCTTCACCTGCGCGGCGGAGACTCGATCTCGCCCGCCACGGTTGGATCAGCAAACCCTTACCGACTCGGCTGTCGCAACTGGACAAAGAAAAGATTTTTGGAACTTCTACTGTACAATCCGAACAGCATTTTCCGGTCATACCTTCCTGTTCAACATCAGTGTACACTGAAATTACGCTTATTGTTGTTGCTGAAGAATATAAACGATTAATATGCGTGTTGTAGTAAAAAAAAAATGTAAAAGGTCTGGTTAGCATACATTGCACTAAACACTTCTGGTTAAGCTCTTGGGTTCAGGAAGCCTTTGTACACATCATGAAGGGAAATACGTTGTTAAAAATCACTCGTATTAGAGACAAATCCTTGGTAAAATACGGGGCATAAACATTTTCTCGTATATATTCAATTGTACTCGTGCTTACTCGTCCAAATTTTATGGTGCCGGCTTTCTCACAACACTGTTTTCTTTTTTAAATGTTTCTTCGTTGAATGATATATATAATGATGAACATTACAGTTATAATGTTCAGATTTTCTAAGGGAGGTATAAAGAGAAGAATAAGTTCATACTGGAGGGGAGGCAAAATTACGGCAATGTATGAACATGAGAAAAGTATTATATTATTCAACGAAGAAACATCTGTATACTAAATTTATTCTGTCATAAATGCAATATTATCGTAAGTGAACTAATTACCAGGAGTAAATATTTATGCGTTATTTATATCCTTGGCTGGTTTCCTGGATATTTATTATATATAAACATCCTTTCAATTGATTCTGTGTAGCGAGTCTTGCTAAACTCGATGGCATCAGCTAATATTAAATGCTCTACAGTACGTAACACCCGAGTTGATGATTACGTAGTCCCTTCCACAGCTTGTAAATAAAGTGACTCAGGAGTCAGGATCATTAACTCGAAAACTCTGGAGTCTCCCTAACATCTCTACATTAGCGAATTATATGGTTTTCTGCACCTTACTATATTTAGGTATGTTGTTTGTATATTTCCCATATCAAAAGGTTTTACTTGAATGTAGTAGAAGATTCTTGTTGGCACAGAAGCATATCTTCCCCAGCAATTTGCTCTTCATGTCGCTCCGTATTATTTCGTATGGTAGACAGCGCGTCTTTGAACTCTACCGGCAATCTTTGAGGACCATTTGTATGGTGAAAAATAAACGTGTATATGTATTATTCTATGAAGTTTTGCCTAGAATTATTTTTTTTTAATGATTAGAAAGAAATCTACCGTAGTGCACCAGAGTTGCAAAGCTAATGTTAAACACTGAACGCAATAACATTATCGTTCGTGCATATCATACTAGTGTTACCTTGACATCCAACACAGCAGTAGTATCAGCATTACTTATTTACATGTTCTGTATTTCGTGAGCCATGGACGTAAAGCTATGGTGCTAATATTATGTGGCTAACAAGAAAGTATCAAATCCCTGAACGACCACTGACAGAGACATGATTGAGTCTTTGCAACCCTGTTCGCAAGGCGTAATGTAGATGCCTAAGTCTGGGCCAGGAGTACGAACACTGCAGGCTGCAAGTAGATTGGTTGTTGGTTTTTGAGCATGACCTCACTGATAGTTGTCGTTCAAGTGTTGATCGTTCAGTTACAATGTTCTACACAAATAATCATACACTTGATACATACATGCAGTACTACCAGCCAAAAACAACCGGTTAGTCAGACATTCGAGAGGAGTCGACTATACAGAGTTTGTGTTGGTCCAGGCTAGGACACAGCTCACTGTATTAAGTTCAGGGCCTGTATCTCAGCAGTCTTACACTTTTTTTTGTTCTTATTTCCATAGAGAATACAATGGGTCCATTGTTTTATGGGGAATAACTCCTAAAGGTCTGTCGGCAGAGTTCAAAATCACTCTGTATCGTATTTGACTAGTGACGATATGTTACTTGAGATGGACGCCTTCACGCGGTGGCACCAATATAACTGTCTGATGTCCTGCTTTACAAATATCCCTCAGTTTCCTCCCTATCCCCGAAAGGAGGAGGATGAACTGCAGGGAAACTGCAGCTTCAACATTATCTGGCCAGATAAGGCTGCGGCCTCTACAGCAGCAGCAAAAACCACCATCACCACTACAGCCAGTGTTATCGATATAACATATGTAAACAGATGGATACGTAGATGAAGGTATAACAGAAGAATCAATCGCTGCAGAATAAGTGTTACCAGGTATCCATTGCTAACGTCACTACGTCTCCAAGACGCCATGGCCGGGCTGGTGCTGTCTGTGTCGTGGTGGCGAGGGCCGGCGGTCGACACAGTGCGGCAACGTAAGTTTTTATTTTGTTCTAACTATGCCCGGGCGATTTGTTCAGCTTAGGGAAACCATTTACAATTGGAGTGTTTAAATATAGCCTTTATCATCCCCATAACATTACACTTTTTATCAAGTTTAATGAATTGTCGGGAGAGAGCAGGAATAAAGTATACGAGAATATTAGGAAACTCTGCATAATATATTACATTCGAAAAAAATATGACGAAATCTTACATCTACTTCAGCGACAACCCTTGATACACACTATGGTCTTTCTTATTCTATTCTTATTAATACATGTAACTCCCCACATAGAATTTAAAAACCAATATAACTTAAAAAATTAACATTGTCAATAATGTATTTCATAATTATGATCTAACAGAAGTTCAAACTGTGGCCTGTATTATATTTGGACTAGCGACGCCTTCACGTAGTGGCACCGACATGACCGGATGGATTCAGTGTTTGGCCAGACAATCGTCCCTCAGTTCCCTCCATCACCGCCTGCAGTAAACTGGGTTTATATTTGGATAAGCCTGTGGCTCAGTCGGCTGGCAATGGCTCTGTCTAGCTGAGATGGTAGGATGTGACAAACTGATGCAGGATGGCCACTGCTACGCTGCCTGAGCCGTGGCCGCCACACAGGACCTGGCCTGGCGGGGTGGCAGAGCAGCGCTATATATGCACTGCCCTGTATAGTCTTTGTCTTACCACCACACCATTAGCTGTGGCTCACCGAGGCGACACAACTTTTGGTGAAGACTGTGTTGGGAACTTATTTTTACCCCTTCTGTTGCAGAGGTCAGGGTAGAGTTGACTTAACCCTTTGAAGCCAATGACGTGTTTTTAGCTTACCCTTGCAAGCAACCTACCAACAGACGATTTGTACTCAAGAAGGATTTCGAGTAGTAGTAGTAGTAGTAGCAGTAGTAGTAGTAGTAAATACAACAGCAGTTGTAATCGTCATCATCAAGATCATCATCAAGCCAAGCCTCATCCCACGGTAAGGCTGGCATGCAATATGTGGTGTGGGGAAGGACATAATGAAGGCCACAGAGGATCTTTTAATGCTATGTCGCAATGTTGGCTTAGCACAGAAAACATAAGAATATATCAGAAGTAAAGAAATGTTTAACATAACCATAGCAATAATAATAACGATAACAAATGGACCACGAGGGTGGGGGGCGAGGCTGTGGTACCGTAGTGAAGATAAATTAAGTCATGAGGGACAACCCTACGTCCTGCCAGTGTTGGACGTAGGAAAAAAAAAAAAAAAAAGAGAAAGAAAGAAAGAAAAAAAAATACAGCCACATCGTGGTATAGAACCGTGGCCCCGACTCCCTCGGGCAAGAGCCGCAACAAAAATGATAATGATAATGAGGAGTAGTGGTAGTAACTGTAGAAGCAGTAATAATAATAATAAAAATAAAATTATTATTATTATTATTATTATTATTATTATTATTATGGGTTAGAGCGCTCCATTCTGACCGAAGGGTCGGAAGATCGAATCCACCCAAGGGTCATTGGTAGACATCAGGAAGGGCATCCGGTCATAAAATGCTACACGCTCCAATCCAAAAGTCCTCTACCCAGAGGCAACGCCTTAGCCCTTCGTGGATACCTGGCGTAAAACCAAATTATTTTATTATATATTTTTATAATAATAATAATAATAATAATAATAATAATAATAATTTGATAATAATAATTATGATGATATAATAACGATTCAGATAATAATGGTAAAGATGGCGGTATTGATGAAGATAGCGCTAATAATGATGGTGATGGCAGTAACAATAATAATAATAATAATAATAATAATAAGTACCGTAATAATAATAATAATTAGTAATAATAATCAGAAAAACAAAAATTACTACTACTACTGCTACTACTATTACTACCACCACCACCACCACCACCACCACCACCGCTGTAGGAACTACCACAGTGGTGGCAAGGAAGGAAATATCAGTAAGCCTCCTCGGATAAAAAGGGTTTAAAATTTAAGGATAAAGTCGCCAAGAAAAAAGTGTCTAAAAAAAAAAAAAAAAGTGCCTGGGAGACTGGGTGGGTGTGTGATGGCAGGGCGCCGCCACCACGAGAGAGTAACCAGTCACCTTGCCATGGCGTCTCTGGCTGCCGTAGCTTCAAAAGTTAATCATTTGGTCGCGGTGAGTTCCTGTGATTTACCTACAGTCGTCCGTCCTAAGTTGAAATATAAGACTGGGTTTGTAATACTGGCCAGAACGTAAACCGTAGTAAGTTAACACTTTTGGTTCCTTCGGTACCTCTTCAACATGGTAATATCGTGTGTCGTTAGTAGTAGTTGCAACCACAGGCTTATCCAAATATAAACCCAGTTTACTGCAGGCGGTGATGGAGGGAACTGAGGGACGATTGTCTGGCCAAACACTGAATCCATCCGGTCATGTCGGTGCCACTACGTGAAGGCGTCGCTAGTCCAAATATAATACAGGCCACAGTTTGAACTTCTGTTAGATCATAATTATGAAATACATTATTGACAATGTTAAGTTTTTAAGTTATATTTGTTTTTAAATTCTATGTGGGGAGTTACATGTATTAATAAGAATAGAATAAGAAAGACCATAGTGTGTATCAAGGGTTGTCGCTGAAGTAGATGTAAGATTTCGTCATATTTTTTTCGAATGTAATATATTATGCAGAGTTTCCTAATATTCTCGTATACTTTATTCCTGCTGTCTCCCGACAATTCATTAAACTTGATAAAAAGTGTAATGTTATGGGGATGATAAAGGCTATATTTAAACACTGCAATTGTAAATGGTTTCCCTAAGCTGAACAAATCGCCCGGGCATAGTTAGAACAAAATAAAAACTTACGTTGCCGCACTGTGTCGACCGCCGGCCCTCGCCACCACGACACAGACAGCACCAGCCCGGCCATGGCGTCTTGGAGACGTAGTGACGTTAGCAATGGATACCTGGTAACACTTATTCTGCAGCGATTGATTCTTCTGTTATACCTTCATCTACGTATCCATCTGTTTACATATGTTATATCGATAACACTGGCTGTAGTGGTGATGGTGGTTTTTGCTGCTGCTGTAGAGGCCGCAGCCTTATCTGGCCAGATAATGTTGAAGCTGCAGTTTCCCTGCAGTTCATCCTCCTCCTTTCGGGGATAGGGAGGAAACTGAGGGATATTTGTAAAGCAGGACATCAGACAGTTATATTGGTGCCACCGCGTGAAGGCGTCCATCTCGAGTAACATATCGTCACTAGTCAAATACGATACAGAGTGATTTTGAACTCTGCCGACAGACCTTTAGGAGTTATTCCCCATAAAACAATGGACCCATTGTATTCTATATGGAAATAAGAACAAAAAAAGTGTAAGACTGCTGAGATACAGGCCCTGAACTTAATACAGTGAGCTGTGTCCTAGCCTGGACCAACACAAACTCTGTATAGTCGACTCCTCTCGAATGTCTGACTAACCGGTTGTTTTTGGCTGGTAGTACTGCATGTATGTATCAAGTGTATGATTATTTGTGTAGAACATTGTAACTGAACGATCAACACTTGAACGACAACTATCAGTGAGGTCATGCTCAAAAACCAACAACCAATCTACTTGCAGCCTGCAGTGTTCGTACTCCTGGCCCATACTTAGGCATCTACATTACGCCTTGTGAACAGGGTTGCAAAGACTCAATCATGTCTCTATCAGTGGTCGTTCAGGGATTTGATACTTTCTTGCTAGCCACATAATATTAGCACCATAGCTTTACGTCCATGGCTCACGAAATACAGAACATGTAAATAAGTAATATTGATACTACTGCTGTGTTGGATGTCAAGGTAACACTAGTATGATATGCACAAACGATAATGTTATTGCGTTCAGCGTTTAACATTAGCTTTGCAACTCTGGTGCGCTACGGTAGATTTCTTTCTAATCATTAAAAAAAAAATAATTCTAGGCAAAACTTCATAGAATAATACATATACACGTTTATTTTTCACCATACAAATGGTCCTCAAAGATTGCCGGTAGAGTTCAAAGACGCGCTGTCTACCATACGAAATAATACGGAGCGACATGAAGAGCAAATTGCTGGGGAAGATATGCTTCTGTGCCAACAAGAATCTTCTACTACATTCAAGTAAAACCTTTTGATATGGGAAATATACAAACAACATACCTAAATATAGTAAGGTGCAGAAAACCATATAATTCGCTAATGTAGAGATGTTAGGGGGATTCCAGAGTTTTCGAGTTAATGATCCTGACTCCTGAGTCACTTTATTTACAAGCTGTGGAAGGGACTACGTAGTCATCAACTCGGGTGTTACGTAGAGCATTTAATATTAGTTGATGCCATCGAGTTTAGCAAGACTCGCTACACAGAATCAATTGAAAGGAGGTTTATATATAATAAATATCCAGGAAACCAGCCAAGGATATTAATAACGAATAAATATTTACTCCTGGTAATTAGTTCACTTACGATAATATTGCATTTATGACAGAATAAATTTAGTATACAGATGTTTCTTCGTTGAGTAATATAATACTTTTCTCATGTTCATACATTGCCGTAATTTTGCCTCCCCTCCAGTATGAACTTATTCTTCTCTTTATACCTCCCTTAGAAAATCTGAACATTATAACTTTAATGTTCATCATTATATATATCATTCAACGAAGAAACATTTAAAAAGAAAACAGTGCTGTGAGAAAGCCGGCACCATAAAATTTGGACGAGTAAGCACGAGTACAATTGAATATATACGAGAAAATGTTTATGCCCCGTATTTTACCAAGGATTTGTCTCTAATACGAGTGATTTTTAACAAGGTATTTCCCTTGATGATGTGTACAAAGGCTTCCTGAACCCAAGAGCTTAACCAGAAGTGATTAGTGCAATGTATGCTACCCAAACCTTTTACATTTTTTTTTTACTACAACACGCATATTAATCGTTTATATTCTTCAGCAACAACAATAAGCGTAATTTCAGTGTACACTGATGTTGAACAGGAAGGTATGACCGGAAAATGCTGTTCGGATTGTACAGTAGAAGTTCCAAAAATCTTTTCTTTGTCCAGTTGCGACAGCCGAGTCGGTAAGGGTTTGCTGATCCAACCGTGGCGGGCGAGATCGACTCTCCGACGCACAGGTGAAGCTGCTTGTATCCGCACAAGGCAAGAGCGGCTGGGCGGTGTGTGTGTGTATATATGTGTGTGTGTGTGTGTACTATGTGTGCGTGTGTGTGTGTGTGTATGTATATTTGTAAATGTATATTTGTATGTGTGTGTGTCTGTGTGTGTGTGTGTGTGTGGTCGCGGAACGGGGAAAGCTTGACCTTTCCGGGAAGTGAGGAGTGGTGTCATCTGGGGCCCGGAACCTCGGTGTGCCACGAATCACGGAACGGGAGACAGGCCGTGATCCGGGATGTGACGTGTGTGTGAGTGATCATGTTCCCTTCCTTACCTCCTTCCTCCCCCTCTCCTCCCCTCCCTTCCCCCTGCAGTGAATGAGGAGTGACATCACACCAGGATCCGGGACCTGGGTGGGTCATGAATCATGGATCTGCCCTCCCCTTCCCTCCCCTACCCACCCCTCCCCTTCCCTCCCTTCCCCTTGCTGTAAATCCAGTGAAATGAGGAGTGACATCACACCAGGATCCGGGACCTGGGTGCGTCATGAATCATGGATCTGCCCTCCCCTACCCACCCCTCTCCTCCCCTCCCATCCCCTTGCTGTAAATCCAGTGAAATGAGGAGTGACATCATTCCAGGGTCCGGGACCTGGGTGCGTCATGAATCATGGATCTGCCCTCCCCTCCCCCTTCCCTCCTCCCAGTTGCTGCCCTTAACCAGGTGACAGCTGAGGTGCCCTGATGACGACCCTGGCTATGAACTTGGACTGTGATATGGACTGTGCCTTGGACACCACGATGACGACCCTGGATGACGACCCTGGCTATGAACTTGGACTGTGATATGGACTGTGCCTTGGACACCACGATGACGACCCTGGCTATGAACCTGTACTGTGATATGGACTGTGCCTTGGACACCACGATGACGACCCTGGCTATGAACTTGGACTGTGATATGGACTGTGCCTTGGACACCATGATGACGACCCTGGCTATGAACTTGGACTGTGATATGGACTGTGCCTTGGACACCACGATGACGACCCTGGATGACGACCCTGGCTATGAACTTGGACTGTGATATGGACTGTGCCTTGGACACCACGATGACGACCCTGGATGACGACCCTGGCTATGAACTTGGACTGTGATATGGACTGTGCCTTGGACACCACGATGACGACCCTGGCTATGAACTTGGACTGTGATATGGACTGTGCCTTGGACACCACGATGACGACCCTGGATGACGACCCTGGCTATGAACTTGGACTGTGATATGGACTGTGCCTTGGACACCACGATGACGACCCTGGCTATGAACTTGGACTGTGATATGCAGGGATGGGGTCAATTATGAAATGAATTGGAATTGAATTGGAATTGATGCGAAAAATGCATGAATTGGAATTGAAATGAATTGAAAAAAAATATTTTCAAAATAATTGAATTGATTTGGAATTAATATCGAAATAAACAGAACTGAATTGGAATTGATACCAATTAATAGCATGAATTGATATGAATTGATACCAATTAATAGCAATGAATTGATATGAATTGATTGATGTTACTAAAAATAAATACTGTGATCAGACATTATAAAATACTGTATAGTTTACTGGCAACTTGGCAAGTGCCAACAATGTATGCATAACATAGCTTTATTTCAATTATATTGTGATGTTTGGCAACATTATTCATGTAATCATATCACAGTAGGCCTGGTAAACTTAAACTATGTTCTTTACATATAGCCTATGTTTTAATAATATAGGCTATTTAAGAATGTGTTCTTTTCCTTATAATTGTCTCTACAATTATTTAAAAAAAAATTGTATGATGTCATGTTCAAGAATGGCAGGTTTGAATCCTGTCAGTTTGCCTGGATGAGCTGGTGTGTACATGTCCAGTACATGTCCTGCCTAACCTGCCATACCCTGTTGGCCAGCGTGCAAAGTTCAGTAGTGTGGTGGAAACCACTGGCAGCTGGTCTATGATAAGTGGCTTACTCTGCTTTAAAAAACAAATCCTGTGACAAAAATGCCACTAAAATCAAATGTACATAGCCATTTCAACATGCCTTCTAGTTCTAGTGAATGCAAACCAGGAAACCTTAAAGCTGTTTGCCGTCACTGTAACCAGCCTGTTGGTGGATCTACCAAAGCAACATCAAACTTCAGGAGGCATTTAGAGGTGAGCATTTGGTTACTTTAGTAGTACCTGATTAGTATTTTAGACAGAAGAAATTAAGAAGAATTTCTTTATATATTCAGTACACTATGGCTACTACTGTATGAGAGAGAGAGAGAGAGAGAGAGAGAGAATTTTATTACCCTCTTTCTTTACACTTTTTCAGTGTACTTAGTACTTACAGTATTTGTTTATTTGGTTTAAGTCAACACATTTGATATTTATAGTTATTAGTGCAGTTGCAGTCATTCATAAACTATACTGTACTGTAATATCTTTTTGTGCTTTTGGGTTTGGTATTGTACCTAACTAGAACCTAGCCTAACCTCTTGAAAGCTGAACAAAAACAGGCTGAAATAGGGTTATTAGTTGTAAGGTATGTATTAGCTGTATGAAAAAGAAAAGGAAAGACAGGTGTTTGTTAAAATATACTGTAATATTGTCTTTTTGTGCCTTTGGGTTTGGTAATGTACTGGTACCTAATTAGCCTAACTTAACCTCTTAGAAGCTGAACCAAAACAGGTTGAGATAGGGTTATTAGTTGTAAGGCATGTATTAGCTGTATAAAAAAGAAAACAGGAAAAACTGGTTTTCAATAAAATATGCTGTAATGTAGCCTCTTTTGTGTGCTTTTGGTTTTGGTACTGTACCTATCTAACCTAGCCTAACTCTTTAAAAGCTGAACCAAAACAGATTGAGACAGAGTTATTTGTTGTAAGATATGTATTAGTTGTATAAAAAAAGAAAAAGGAAAAACAGTTTTTTTTTATAAAATATACTGTGGCCAGTAGTGGATTCGGACTGCCGACCATCAGATCAGTTGCTGAGTGCTCAACCAACCGAGCAGATTTTGAACTATTACCATCAGGTCAGTCACCAAACGCTCTACCAACCGAGCTGGGGCTCTGGGTAGCTCGGCTGGTGGAGCGCTTGGCTACTGATCTGATGGTCGGTAGTTCGAATCCATCGCTGGCCAATGGCCACCTTTGGAGGGAAGTAGTGTAGCAGTCTCCTGTAATTCTAGCGAGGTTACATAGTAATATGGCTTAGCTCTATGGATTAATTTCCATTTTTATATCAGTCAAGCCACCTGGATCCCCTAACAGTCTTATATGTAAACTCTGTACATGGGTGGGAAGTTTTGTTCAGAGCCTTGTAAAACTAAATAATTTATTTTCCCTTGTTTTTCTTTTCAGAAGAACCACTCAGAAATCTATGAAAAGCTCGATATTCCACCAGCAGATCCACAACAGCCCTCAATGGTTAACTTCATGAAAGGCAGTACCAAAGGAAGCAAGTGGACATCCACCAACTCACGGCAGATTGAACTTACTAACTGTATTGTGAACTTTATTGCACATGATTTCCTTCCTCTATCCCTGGTTGATAGTGAGCGATTCCGCATGCTCATGGTGACTGCAGAGCCAAAGTTTTCAATGCCTAGTCGTAAGCATCTGAGTAGTGTACTTCTACCACAAAAGTCAAACAGTGTTCAGTCCCGGTTGAAGACCAAGTTACAGAAAGCCCAGAGTTTATGTGTGACAGTTGATTTGTGGTCCAGTAGGGATATGAGGTCCTTTATAGATGTAACTGGTCATTTCATACTTGACTACAACATGAATAGTGTTATGCTGGCATGCCGTCGCTTTAAAGGCGCCCATACTTCAGAAAATATCTATAGCTTTATCAAGAAACAATGGCCCTCTATAATGTTGGGAGTAAGGTAACTACCATTGTTACAGATAACGCAGCAAATATGGTGAAGGCATTTACTCTTTTCCCAATGGAGCAACTTAAAGATGATGACGATGGTGATGATTTTGGTGTCAATGTCTGTGATACCCTTCCATCTGATGATACAGCACCTTCGAAGTCTACAGTGTATGAATATCTACCCCCAAATCGCAGTCCATGCTTTGCTCATACTTTGCAGCTTGTGGTAAAAGATGGCTTGGAGAACGATAGTCAGATCAAGCAATTTCTGACAAAAGTAGCAAAGCTAGTTAGTTTTTGTAGGAAATCAACAACTGCTACAGAAGTTCTATCAAATGAATTAAAGCTCCAGATGGCAACATGTACACGCTGGAATAGCCAGCTGATGATGATAAGGTCAGTGCTACGTGTTTCATCTGATGTGTGGGACAAACTTGACACTCCTTACAAGTTGAAACAGTATGAGCTGAACACCATAAAAGAGCTTTGTGATATACTTGAGCCATTTGAGTATGTAACAGATCAGATTCAGGGACAAAACATGGTGACATGTAGTTTGGTAATTAACAGTGTCCGTGGCCTTCGGGCTGCTTTAGCTAATCTTCATGAAGTGCATAAGTGCAAACTTGTTTCTACACTGCAGGCCTCTACAGAAACTCGCCTGAGTAAGTTTGAGTCTATGGAGGATTTCCAGCTAGCTGCCACCTTAGACCCACGTTACAAGCTGGATTGGTGCCATGACAATGAAGTCGAAGACATTCGTGACCTTCTGACTAGGAAATACAATGCACTGAATGCAGCATGCAGTGGGTGTGGGGCTTCTTCATCTACTGCCCCTGAAGAACCACCACCGATGAAAAGGAACAAATTCTTTGCTTTGGTGAACCGGTCCTCTGCACCAACAGCAAGACCATCAGAAACCGAGGTTTCACTCTACCTCAGCCAACCATGTATACAAGAAGACAGTGATCCCCTTGGCTACTGGAAGGCCAAACAAAGTGAGCTTCCCATCCTCACTATACTTGCAACAAAGTACCTAGCCATTCCTGCTACATCGGCTCCTGTTGAAAGACTGTTTTCTGTTGCTGGCAAGCTTTTCAGGCCTGAAAGGTGCAATTTAGGTGACAAAAAATTTGAAGAATTGATGATGATCAGATGTAATTCTGAGTAACATTTTTCCAGGGCCAATTTTGAAATTCTAATTTTTGTTCCAAAAAAAAAGTAAGTTTTATGTTAAGGATATTGGATAGTATTGCGACTTGCAACAGTGTTGTTGATTTAAAGGAAGTTCTTTGTTAAACATGAAAATTGAGATCTAATATTAACAATATACAGTATGTAACCTTGAAGTTGGTGACAAATTTTTGGAAAATAGATATGTGAATGAATAAACAGTTTTATTTTTCCTCTTGATATTACTGGGAGTACCTGGGTGGCATAAGATTTAAATAAGTACCTTCAATTGGAATTGACAGGCTTATAAATTGAATTGAACTGGAATTGAAAACGTATTATTGAACTGAACTGGAATTGAAAACGTATTATTAAATTAATTGGAATTGAATTGAATTGACAAGCTTATGAATTGAATTGAATTGGAATTGAACATTTATTTTTCTAAATGAATTGGAATTGAATTGAATTGAATAATTCACATTTTACGTTGAATTGGAATTTAATTGAATTGATAAAAATTAATTGACCCCAACCCTGGTGATATGGACTGTGCCTTGGACACCACGATGACGACCCTGGCTATGAACTTGGACTGTGATATGGACTGTGCCTTGGACACCATGATGACGACCCTGGCTATGAACTTGGACTGTGATATGGACTGTGCCTTGGACACCACGATGACGACCCTGGCTATGAACTTGGACTGTGATATGGACTGTGCCTTGGACATCACGATGACGACCCTGGATGACGACCCTGGCTATGAACTTGGACTGTGCTATGGACTGTGCCTTGGACACCACGATGACGACCCTGGCTATGAACTTGGACTGTGATATGGACTGTGCCTTGGACATCACGATGACGACCCTGGATGACGACCCTGGCTATGAACTTGGACTGTGATATGGACTGTGCCTTGGACACCACGATGACGACCCTGGCTATGAACTTGGACTGTGATATGGACTGTGCCTTGGACATCACGATGACGACCCTGGATGACGACCCTGGCTATGAACTTGGACTGTGCTATGGACTGTGCCTTGGACACCACGATGACGACCCTGGCTATGAACTTGGACTGTGATATGGACTGTGCCTTGGACATCACGATGACGACCCTGGATGACGACCCTGGCTATGAACATGGACTGTGATAAGGACTGTGCCTTGGACACCACGATGACGACCCTGGCTATGAACTTGGACTGTGATATGGACTGTGCCTTGGACACCACGATGACGACCCTGGCTATGAACTTGGACTGTGATATGGACTGTGCCTTGGACATCACGATGACGACCCTGGATGACGACCCTGGCTATGAACTTGGACTGTGATATGGACTGTGCCTTGGACACCACGATGACGACCCTGGATGACGACCCTGGCTATGAACTTGGACTGTGATATGGACTGTGCCTTGGACACCACGATGACGACCCTGGCTATGAACTTGGACTGTGATATGGACTGTGCCTTGGACACCACGATGACGACCCTGGATGACGACCCTGGCTATGAACTTGGACTGTGATATGGACTGTGCCTTGGACACCACGATGACGACCCTGGCTATGAACCTGTACTGTGCTATGGACTGTGCCTTGGACACCACGATGACGACCCTGGCTATGAACTTGGACTGTGATATGGACTGTGCCTTGGACACCACGATGACCTGAATGACATAACCGACTCAGAAAAAACTGACCCGACGTATCAGACTCTGTCAGAACCGAATCTAACGTAACCGACTCAGACATAACCGATGCTCACAACCGCGGCGTATTTATGCTTTTTTTTTTTTTTTCGCTGCTGCTGCGGCTCTCTCTCTCTCTCTCTCTCGCTGGTAGAAGGATTACTTAAACTCTCTCCGAATTACCGTAAACTGGGGAGAATTCGGACTCGGGGCTTGTAAGTGTAATTATAGTGTTGGAGTGGCTTTGGATGTATGTGTAGTCTGTGAACCAAGTGTAATCGGCCAGTGCAAACCGACTGGGTACAAGCATACTTTATAATATGGTTCAATCACAGCGCCCCTTATGTCCGCCAAAGCAGTACGTGAGTGGAAGAACGCCCTGGCAGGGCGAGAACCCTCGTTCTCCAGTGTACGAAAACGCACAGGTGTGGAAAGACTCACACAGACTGAACACCTCACTAGGCACGACAATTTTACAACACACACACACACACACACACACACACACACACACACACACACACACACACACATTCCGTAATCCCCTTCGCTCCCTCTACTCTTCACTCCAACAACCCTAAACCTACCCCTTCCTCCCTCTCTCCCTATCTTACCCTGCCTCCTCCTCCTCCTTTTCCTCTCCTTTTCCCACCCTCTTCCTCTCCCGTTCCTCTCTCCCACCGCCGGCTCTCCAGTTCTCCAATACCTGCCCCCCCCCTCCCTCCCCCACCACCACCTTCCCCCACTTCTCTTCCACCTCTACTCTCTAGTAGTACCAAATAAAACTTAAATTACCCACGCTAACCTAGGTCCGTCTACTCGTAACTTGGTCTTGACTAAGCCTAATTTAATCTAAAATAGACTAGTATCAATTATATACACTGTTACATAGCCTATGATTTCATCATCCTTTGTGTAATTTTAACGCACAGTATGCTGCATGTTTGATCACGAGCGTGTTCTGCCTCAGTCCCCCCCTTCTACCGTTATAGTAGAGTAAGTCGTCCTTTCTGTTATTCAGTGCGGGATTATCAGCTCTTTGTCCCCATGGCTTCATTTGCGCATCCTTCTTACAAGTTGTATCAAGCTCTGCTGGCCCCTATATAATGAGCTCAGTCTCTGCATCATTGCCACTTAGATCTACTCCTCATTTTGTTCACATCTCTGTCCTCCCCTGTACAGTTATTGTTGCGAGTGCTCCGGAAGTCTTCAACCATCTAGCAGCTGTGTAATTTGAGTATAACTGTTGTTGCATTTTTTCTTGTACTGTGTAGCAAAGTTTAATTTGTAGGCCTAGTGAAGTTTTTGTAATTCATGTAGGGATCTTTATGTCCATCAGTTTTAATATTATTTTGTATCTGTAATAATTTATCTTGCATTAACTGAGCATTACCTGGTGTATTTTCATTTTATCAGGGCTGACTTAGATAAATTTACTCTTGCTAATTTCGTGTTAATAGAGGCTATTGCAGTTAACCATATATTTAACCTGTTTTTTGCCATTACAGTATCCTTATGAGTCCTGAATGTTTAGTTGTTAGTTTGAGCATTAAACTTTAACTTGTAATTTTACCTAACTCTTTTGTTTTGAACCTGGAACTTTACGGGACAGTAGTGATTTTTAGTATTCTCACTTAAAGTGTACATTATCTTTCTCTGTTTCGTAACATAAATTTGGAGACCTCTTATCAGGATATTCAGGATATTATCATAAGGATATTGCTTGATATTTTGTGACTGTTACTTATTCATGATGTCTACTATTACTACACTTGATGAAGCCAAGGATTTTTTGTCAAATGTGCAAACAGTGTGTGATGTAGAAAACAGAACAAAGAATGAACTTAAGCTTGTTGCTCAACAATTGGGAATTGCTGTTCGCTCTCATCATTCTAAAGATCAAATTGTTGATATGATTAATGAAAGGTTGTTTAATGTAACTCCTCCAAATGAGCAAACGCAGATTGAATTAGCTAAGTTACAGCTAGCCCAGCAGGAGGCTCGTGTTAATGAGGCAAATGCTCGTATTCAAGAGGCACAGGTACAGGCTCAGGCACAAATTGAACTTGCCAGGATTCAGGCAGACCATGAGTATCGCATGAAACAAGGTGGAACTGGATCATCTAGCTCTGATGATTTTGATGTGGCTAAAAATGTTAATCTTGTCCCTCCTTTTAATGAATCTGATTTAACAAAGTATTTTCAGTTGTTTGAGAGGGTAGCTACAGGTTTTAGTTGGCCCAAGGAGTATTGGCCAGTACTCCTTCAAACTGTTCTCACCGGTAAAGCTCAAGTAACTTATGCATCTTTGCCTCAGGATCAATCTGATAATTATGATGTAGTTAAGAGCTTGATTCTTAAGGCCTATGAGCTTGTTCCTGAAGCCTATAGAGTAAAATTTAGGACAACTTACAAGCAAGATAAGCAATCCCATGTTGAGTATGCAAAAGTCAAAGAAGATCTGTTAGAGCAGTGGTTAAATTCTAAGAATGTGGATTCTGATTTTGGTAAATTTAAGCAGATGATTTTGCTGGAGGATTTCAAGAGGTGTATTTATAAAGATGTAAGCCTATATCTTGATGAGAGAAGGATAGATAATTTGTCTGATGCTGCAGTTTTAGCTGAGGAATATGTTCTCACTCACAAGAGATATTCTAGAGAAAGAGGGAAAGCTGAGAGTAAGTACGTTGCCTCTACTCAGAGTACAGGTAACAGGAAAGAGAATAAAGATGATGTTTCTCAGGAAGTAAATACCAGCTTCACCTCTAGATTTCAGAAAAGTAAATGTACTTATTGTAGTAAGCTTGGTCATACTACGGAGAAATGTTTCAGGAGACAGCGTGATGTGAACAAAAAGGAGTCTTTAAATATTCAGTCAATTGGTCTAGTGTCCACTCTTGAGAGTTCCCAGAATTCTTTAACTGATTTAACTGAACCTGCTTTGAGAAGTAACTTAAATTCTCATGATGGAGCTCCTCTTTTGAGCAGTAACGTGGGTGACACTCTCAAGAGTTCATGTGCTAATTTCCTGTCTGATGGTTTTGTCAGTCCTCTGGGCAGTAATGACAGGAAATCAGTTAAAATATATCGTGATACAGGTGCTTGCCAATCCCTTATGGTGACCAGTGTTCTAGGCTCTAATGTTAATTCCTCTGATGAAACTGTAATCTTACAAGGTGTAGGGAATAATTACTTCTCTGTCCCTCTGTGCAGAGTGAATTTAGAGTCTGGTTTTGTTAATGGTTCCGTTATGGTTGGGTTGGTTGAGACACTCCCAATGTCAGGTGTAACTTTCTTACTTGGAAATGATATTGGTGGAAGTCAAGTGTGTCCAGCTCCTCAGTTGTCTAGTGAGCCAGTGGCTGCGTCCCAGGATTGTGATGTCCCTGATGTGTTCCCTGCATGTGCTGTCACTAGGGCTAAGTCCAAAGTTACTGGTGATTTAGAGGATAATGATGACGATGATGTTATCCTAGCTGACACTTTTCTTGCTAATTTGGACCACTCACCAGATGAGGCAGTACCTCGTAGTGTTGATAATTTGTCTCGTCAATAGTTGGTTGAGTTGCAGGTTGCTGACCCTGAGTTGAAAGGTCTAGCTAACTCTGCTTACAGTGAAGAAGAGTCAGCCGGTGCTTCTACTTGTTATTATGTAAAGTCAGGAGTACTTATGAGGAAGTGGAGACCCCCAACAGCATCAGCCGACTGTGAATGGGAGGTTGTACATCAAGTTGTCATCCCCCGTGTTTGTAGGCAGGATATCATTAGAGTGGCTCATGATTCCAGTTTGGCAGGACACCTTGGAGTGAGGAAGACTGTGGCACGCATTTTGAAACACTTCTACTGGCCAGGTATCTTCAGGGATGTTTCCTGGTATTGTAAGTCTTGTCACACCTGTCAAGTTGTGGGGAAGTGTAATCAGACCGAAAAGGTTGCACCTCTAGTTCCCATTCCTCCTTTTGAGGCGCCTTTCACCCGTGTGTTGGTGGATATTGTGGGCCCTCTTCCTAAGACTTCTTCAGGATTTTCTTATGTGTTGACCCTGATTGATATGGCTACTCGTTATCCTGAAGCCATTCCACTTAGAAATATCTCAGCAAAGAACGTGGTTAAGGAAATGCTAGGGTTCTTCACAAAGTTTGGTCTGCCCAAGGAGGTACAGTCAGACCGGGGAAGTAATTTCATGTCAAATGTTTTCAAGCAGTCTCTGAAAGAGTTGGGCATCACCCAGATCACGTCTTCAGCTTACCATCCCCAAACCCAAGGAACGTTGGAGAGATATCATCAAACACTCAAATCGATGCTCAAGAAATACTGTTTGGAACATCAGAAAGACTGGGATAAAGGTCTTCCATTCGTTGTATTTGCTGCAAGAGAATCTCCAAATGAATCACTAGGCTTCTCACCTTTTGAACTAGTGTTTGGCCATGAAGTAAGAGAACCCCTTAAGCTACTCAAGGAATGCTGGCTGTCGGAGGAAGATGATGTCAACCTGCTGGAGTATGTGATGAAGTTCAAAGAACGGCTGTCCACTGCTTTACAGCTGGCGAGAGAGAATTTAGGAGCTGCTCAGGAGAAGGTGAAGACTTGGTATGATAAGAAGTCCAGGTTACGCCACTTTCAGCCAGGAGATCAGGTTTTGATTCTGCTACCAGTTCATGGGCAACCTCTTCAAGCCAAGTTTAGTGGTCCTTATTTCGTGGAGAAGAAACTCAGTGATGTCAACTATGTCATCGCCACACCAGATCGTAGAAAGAACAAGCAACTTTGTCACATCAACATGCTAAAGTTATATCACAGGCGGGACGAAAATAATCCAGTCTGCACTGTTGCTGTTCCACCCGAGTCTGCAAGTGAAGCTCTCCCATGCAGTATGAGCCCGAGTGAGAGTTTGGGGAAGAAACCTGATATCATGAATGATCTCCAGACTAAGCTTTCTCATCTACCTCCCGAGGAAAGGCAGGAGTTTTCGGCATTACTGCAGGAGTACCCGCAAGTGTTCCGTGCCACTCCAGGAAGAACCACTGTGTTGATGCATGATGTCGATGTTGGAGACGCAAAGCCAATTAAATTGCCTCCTTACCGTGTGAACCCAGTGAAAGTTCCTCTCAACCAGAAGGAGCTTGGCTACCTGTTGGACCACAAGATGATTGAGCCCTGTCAGAGCAAGTGGAGTTCTCCTGTCACTCTAGTCCCTAAGCCAGGTGGGTCACAGCGGCTTTGCATCGACTACAGACGTGTTAATCAGATAACCAAAACAGACACTTACCCTCTCCCTCGCGTGGAAGATTGCATAGACAAGATCGGAAAGGCTAGGTACATAAGTAAGTCTGATTTGTTAAAGGGATACTGGCAAGTACCTATGACTGAACGTGCTAGGGAGATCTCATGTTTTGTAACATTAGGAAAGACTTTTGCATGTTCTGTAATGCCATATACAGATTGTTTTAGAGTAATAAGAAATTTCCTTTGTAAATTTCTTTTTCTTTGTGGGGAGGTGTTACATAGCCTATGATTTCATCATCCTTTGTGTAATTTTAACGCACAGTAAGCTGCATGTTTGATCACGAGCGTGTTCTGCCTCAGTCCCCCCCTTCTACCGTTATAGTAGAGTAAGTCGTCCTTTCTGTTATTCAGTGCGGGATTATCAGCTCTTTGTCCCCATGGCTTCATTTGCGCGTCCTTCTTACAAGTTGTATCAAGCTCTGCTGGCCCCTATATAATGAGCTCAGTCTCTGCATCATTGCCACTTAGATCTACTCCTCATTTTGTTCACATCTCTGTCCTCCCCTGTACAGTTATTGTTGCGAGTGCTCCAGAAGTCTCCAACCATCTAGCAGCTGTTTAATTTGAGTATAACTGTTGTTGCATTTTTTCTTGTACTGTGTAGCATAAGTTTAATTTGTAGGCCTAGTGAAGTTTTTGTAATTCATGTAGGGATCTTTATGTCCATCAGTTTTAATATTATTTTGTATCTGTAATAATTTATCTTGCATTAACTGAGCATTACCTGGTGTATTTTCATTTTATCAGGGCTGACTTAGATAAATTTACTCTTGCTAATTTCGTGTTAATAGAGGCTATTGCAGTTAACCATATATTTAACCTGTTTTTTGCCATTACATTATCCTTATGAGTCCTGAATGTTTTGTTGTTAGTTTGAGCATTAAACTTTAACTTGTAATTTTACCTAACTCTTTTGTTTTGAACCTGGAACTTTACGGGACAGTAGTGATTTTTAGTATTCTCACTTAAAGTGTACATTATCTTTCTCTGTTTCGTAACAACACCTAAACTAACTTCGTCTAATAACAGCAAAATTAATACGGTAACTAACCAAACTCAGCTTAGCATTCTAGTCAAGAGGACCACAACAAATTTACCTTGATGTACATAAGCTGAAAAATAATCAAGAACCAATGCGTGCACACACACACACACACACACACACACACACACACACACACACGTGGGTTACAGGATTATCACCAAAGTAGGTTATTGTTTGCCATACTTGACCATTGTTCAGTGCAAAATAAGAGAACAGTTTATCTATCATACCATCAAGCATGATGTTTGAAAAGTGATGTACAGCATAGCATACAAGCTATACAGATACTTCATAGCCCTGCTGCTAGACTTTAAACTGCCAACTCTTAATATTGCAAATTTACAAACTCCCACATCTCATACTAACGAACTGTACACTGCTACACCTACACAAAATTATTACACTGCCACCTGATATCTTATACAAACTACTCGTTCCGTCGTCTTCTGCACAAGGACTTTTGAAAGGTACTCTAGAGCCTGTCTGAGATTTACCAAACATGACAGTAAAGAATAATGGAAGACAATAAATGGCGGTTGTGGTGGTTATATCTGCTTTTTTATATTTTTTCCTACTGCAAGGTGATTTTGTGCATCTCAGGAGTGGCGTCTATTTGTCTAGGGATTAAATGTGAGGGTAGAGAACAATGTGTGACAATAACTGATGGGTACGGTAGCTTACCGGTACCTCAGTATATGATCGTGGTGCTTATCACACTGTATCCACTGTCGTATATTAGGTCTCTCTCTCTCTCTCTCTCTCTCTCTCTCTCTCTCTCTCACACACACACACACACACACACACACACACAAACCGCTGTACTCTGACCAGCACATCGGCTTTGCTTCACTGTCTTTTCTGCCAGAGGCAGCTAGAAGGACGGCTGGATGAAGGGTGCAGGGGTATTGGTCGTGGAAGACAAGGAGGGGTGAGGGGGATGGAGAGAAAGATCTGGAAAGGAGACGGAGATGGAAAGCGAGAGCTGGTGGGGTGAGAGAATGGAGGTATAAATTAAGAGATACAGAGGGGGATGGAGATAGCGGCAAGGAGTATTATAAGAAATCAAAGTGTGTGCTCTTCTGTCCGACACTCCTGCCCTACAGTAAAGACATTACTATTTCATTCTGTTTTCTCCTTGTCCTAAAGTAAAGACATTACTATTTCATTCTGTTTTCTCCTTGTCCTAAAGTAAAGACATTACTATTTCATTCTGTTTTCTCCTTGTCCTAAAGTAAAGACATTACTATTTCATTCTGTTCTCTCCTTGTCCTAAAGTAAAGACATTACTATTTCATTCTGTTTTCTCCTTGTCCTAAACTCCCACGTCCTCCTCCTTCTAATCCCTTTTCTTTTTCTTCTTGTACTGTTCGCGAGTTTTCTTCTTGTCTTATTAATACTTACTGAACGCCTCCCCATTTATTGCTGCTTTCATACTGATTTCTTGCTTCTGGTAATAATATACCTTTCAGAAAAAAAAATAATAATAATTTCTTAAGTCACTCAAAATTCCTCTGCTTTTATGTGGGTTAAAATATCAATGATACTTTTTGACTCAGCTTTACTGTTTTTTGTCATCTTGTAGCAGACAATATAGTTTTTAAAGTCACAACCTATCGTTTTATTTTATATAATACCAAACGGAGACTAAACTCAGCTTTGTATGTTTATTATCCCAACTGCAAATAGTTATTCGTCTCATTATCGTTCTGAGTCAATGAGTGAGTGCACAGATTGTTCAGATTAAGGGAGTGACTCACATTGAGAAATCGCTGATGGTGGCGGTGATAGCTGTGCTTTAGAGCATATAGTACACACTTATAAGGATATTGTCACACATTGTCTCTCTTACCGCCACTTTGTCATTTTTCAGGAATACTTTATAATTCAGTATACATAATTCCATCTACCAGCATTCTCACCACTACAACAGTCATCACCACAATCCCTTCCTTCCTTCCATTTTCATCACCACTGCCTCTATAGTTATCATTAAGCCTGTTCATCCATACTATCCTCCTACCATTACCCTTCTCCTGCCACCATCCACTCCCCCATCCTACCATGATCCCCCCCTATCTCCCCATCTCCCACCACCACCATCATTAACACCACCACCCTTCCTCTAACATCCTGACCTCCCTCCCCCCTTCCTGCCATAACACATTATCTCCTCATCCCCCAACATCACCATCCTTCCCCCGCACTACCCTTACTCCCGCAATCCTGCCAATAACATCTCCACTATCTCCCCATTTCCCATTAAAAGCACCACCACCTTCCCTTGCCACCCACCCTACCATTAACACTCCCATTACCTCCCCATCTCCCACCACCACCACTACCACCATCATCACCCTTCCCCTGCCACCCTTACACCCCCAGTCCTTCCATGAACACCCCCACTATCTCCCCACTACCACTACCACCACCCATCCTGCCATCAATACCACAGTATCTCCCCATCTCGCACCACCACCACCTCCACCTTCCTTCCCCTGCCACACTACCACCACCCATCCTGCCATCAATACCACAGTATCTCCCCATCTCGCACCACCACCACCTCCACCTTCCTTCCCCTGCCACCCCAACTCCCCCCATCCTGCCTTTATAAACCCCCACTATCTTCCCATCATTTCCCACCAACACATGCACTTTACACACTCAAGTGATGACGAAAAACAAAAGGAAATATTTTTTAGTTACGGTACAGGGTGGGTGCAGAGTGATACTTAAGGGAAGACAAAGATTATTAATACTGAAGACCTACAAAAACATTTAAACAACAGCTAGCATTCCCAAAGAGCGTCTGAATGTTTACAATATATTTAACAATGTGTAATATTCTGTTTGTATGTCGCCGTATTTGTGTTTTTTCTTGTGCTCATGTTTGTTTTTGTGTGTGTCTATGTGTACGAGGATAGAAACGGAAGTAAAGAGACAGTAATCAGGTAGGAACAACTACTATTAGATAAGTGGACAGACAATTTAGCAGGCAAAGAGACAGGCAGGCACTGGCGGAGTAACACGAGGAGACAAGGAGGCAGAAGGGGAGGTAGGCAGGGGCATAAAGTGTTGGCAGGATGAGGGAGGATATAAATGACAGTAATAAAAGAGACAAAAACAATGTACAGAAAGGTGTGAAACAGTGATAAGAACAAAATATAAAAGGAGTGGAATTCAACAAAAAGGGGAAGGCATACGGGGAAGAGATGGAGAAAGGGAGGAAAAGGCTATACAGAATGGGTGAAATAAGGGATGGAAGGAATGGAAAGAAAACTTTAAGAATAATAAAGCACTGAGGGCGTGTGAGAAATGAGAAATAAAACTGATAATGATGTACGTGTTTGGTGGCTGGGAAGCAAAAGAAGAGCATGAAGGGAAGAAGGCTGAAGGCAGGGCGAGGATAAGACTTGGAGGGAAGCAGGATAGAAAATAGTGGGAAGAGTACGGAAGAATATGGCAGAACAGAGCAGAGAAGGGACAGGATTAGGCAAGTGAAGGTTAGTAGAGGTGGGGCGGTAGATGGCAGGGAAAGGTAGAGTAAGGCACGGTAACGATTTAATATGTGAAGGCAGCAGAGGCATGGCAGAAAGGGAGAGGTGGTGAGTTGGGCAGCAGTGGACAAGTCAAACCAGGGAAGGGACAGTGTTTAAGAGTGGGGTAAGGAAGACTGGACATTATTCCTGACAGGCATACCTGGGTGAAAGTCACCCGGTGATATTGCAACACTATATTAAACACATGGTTCCTTCATTTCAAGAACATTCTCTCTCTTAGTAGCTGCATTGTGCATTGAGACTTGGTGTTAAGTGGGTGGGTAACGCGCTACACATCGGTCTTCATTGATTGTTTACAGTGGTCGGGTGATTATCATCTGGCTATGCCTATTGTGTGAGTAGCATTTTTCACTTATGGTTTTCTGATAAAAGAGGAGCTAGCAGCCTGTATTTGGGAGGTTTTGAGGATGCAGGCAAGGAGTAAGAACAAAAAAATGTTTTTACTCTTGTAGGCCTATATATTTTTCTGTCATCTCTCGAACTTTTTTTTTTAAATTGATCTTAGGATTATTTTTTTACATTTCTACCTCTCATTAAAAAATCTTTAATACTTATATCAGTGTGAACAAGAGGTTATTTCCACACTCACACCAAGTTTCATGAATAAATATTGATTAGAACTTTTTTTTTTCTTCCACGGCTGGGAAAATAATACCCAGGTATGCCTGTGATGTTACTAAAAAAAATTATGCCTATCCAGGGTTAAGAGGAGATATGAAATAAAGGAAGGTGGGGCAGGCAAGAGTTGAAGTATGAATAAAAAGAAGCAGGGAGAGGCAGGCTATGGTATGGGTACTGATGGGATAACATGTGGGGCATTTAAGCCTTTAGGAGAGACTAAGGAAAGGAAGGCTGAATAAGGGGATGAGCTAAAAGATAAAGGGTGGGGGTAAGGCAAGGTATGAGTAAGGGTTGGGAAACAGAACTGGGGATGTGAGAGAGAGAATGACAGAGTAGGACCATGACAAAAAATAATCAGGGAGGGGAAGGGCAGGTGATGGTTATGGGCTGGGAGGTAAAAGTGCATCGTTAGATGGACTGGTGAGGGAAAGGAAGGCAGAGTAGGGCAGGGAAGGGCAATATGTTAAAAGATGCAGGAAGGGGCAAGGCATGGCTTGGGTATGGGTGGGCATGCATAGGTGGGAAGGAGCGGCATGGGGAAAGAGGACAGGGTAGTGATAAGAGGCGAAGGCAGTGGGCGGGGTCAGGGCAGGGGTATGGTTAGAGGTGAGGAGGTCATGCACAGCGGGAGAGTTAGAGGGATATGTTACCTGTCAATTATCAGTCGTATAAGGCGACTGGTGAGATGGATACGATGTCAGTATATTCATTTTCCTTTTTAATTTGTATACATTTACCACTTTGCTTAACACCTTGTGTTTTCCATTCTCTTTATAGCTTGCCTTAAACCAATAAATACAATATTTGGAAACTATATATATATATATATATATATATATATATATATATATATATATATATATATATATATATATCAGCCGTTTGAGTGTCCACTGCAGGACCGGCCTATCCCTACCGAAGTGGGGACAGTACAGCCAATGTATCTCTACCAAGTGGCTTAGGCTGTCTAGCAGAGATTGTATGTAGGGTGGGAAGTGCTTGTAAGTGTAATTGTAGTGTTGGAGTGGCTTTGGATATGTGTGTGTAGTCTGTGAACCAAGTGCAATCGGCCCACGCAAGACGACTGGGTGCAAGTATACTTTATAGTAAGCGACACTGGTTCAGCCACAGCACCCCTTGTGTCCGCCAATGCAGTACGTGGCCAGAAGAACGCTTCCAAAGTTTATTACCCTGGCGGGGCGCGAACCCTCGTTCTTCAGTGTACGAAAATGCACAGTTTACCACTGTACCACAGACTCCAAATATATATATATATATATATATATATATATATATATATATATATATATATATATGTGTGTGTGTGTGTGTGTGTGTGTGTGTGTGTGTGTACTTTTAATGTATTATTATCCGACGTCCCTCTACCATTTTAAAAACTGCCTAAACTATTTATTACTTATTTTTAAAAATCTGGTTCTGGTCGTTTTCTCAATTTGACAAGAAGTACTGATACTTTCGCATGAGAAAGACAACGACAAAAGTAAGTAAGAAAAGTTCTAATAAATAATCATTGTCAATTTAAAAAGTTACTTTATTAATCTTAGTTTAGTAATTTTGTAAAACTTTATATATTACATCAACACTTATCCACATGCTTCCACTCACTCATAACCATAATGCCTGTGCTAAACACACACACACACACACACACACACACACACACACACACACAGCACCATCAACAGCGAAAACAACAGCAACAGAAAGGTGTACCCCGTGCCAATTAAAGATCTTTTGGATATACCAAGAGTTAAACAAAGTAATCTAGATCAAAATGTTAAAGCTTTTAAAGTCATGTTGATATTAGTTATACATAGCTACAGTCATTAAACTACAAACAAATCCCTTCAGCTCTTTAGTTTTCTTATGCAAGGAAGAAGAAACCAAGGACTAAATGGGAACAAGAATGTTTCCTGAAAATAAAATAGCCAAATTCAAGATCTTTTCATTTCGAGAAGCCTGAATATATGAAGTTTGGAAAACTGGAGGTCACAGGCAGAGAGAAATACAGACAAAGGAAGAGTTTCAGAGCTGACCTGTTGCATATACGATAAAGGACTGGGAGTATCGGTTAACTCTTGCATTAGAGACTTGGACAGAAAACCTACACTGGGTCCTTATTTTACCTCCTTTAACCCTTCAGTTCATTGATGTTCTATATACAGTTGTTATCTGCAGACGACTTCATCAGACTTACACGTAGATGGATTAGATAAAGCTTTTGTTAACCCGTTCAGCAAAAGTGAGCTTTCCCGAGGTCAATATAACACTAGTGGTAGTGAAAGTAACTAAAAACACAACACTGGACGGAAAAGGTTAAAGTTTGTTCAATAGGGAACTTAAATTTGACTGATACTGATCGTGTGGACATAGAGGAAAATATTCTGGGCAGGATATATTTACAGATCGGTGATAATGGAGTGAAATCGTACCGTGGTGCAGAGAGAGAGAGAGAGAGAGAGAGAGAGAGAGAGAGAGAGTGTAGGGTGGAGAAGGAAATAAGAATTAACTCATGAGAAGTGGGAGCTGCAAAGAATTTTGTAAAAATGATGGAGGGAAGTACAAGGAAAGTAAAGACGAAATATCTGTATATCTATCAATCTATCAATTTATCTAGCTATTTATCTATCTATATCTATTTACCTATCTCCATATCTATCTATCTATCTATATAGGCTGTGTGTGTGTGTGTGTGTGTGTGTGTGTGTGTAAAAGGGGAATGGAAAACAATAAAGGAAGCGGTTAGGACACAAGGAATGTCACACTATCACACTCCTCCCACTCCACAACAGCACTGAACTAATAATCAGTGAATCCCGATCAGAGATGGTGGATGTAAACATGAAGGATGGAATCATCAGCATGAGTGGATGGGCTACATGTACAGCACAGCTCGAAACATTAGTCAGGAATATAACATGAAAAACTAGAATGGCACTCAGTCGAGCGCATAGCTCCGCCAAGGCCCAACAACCCCCCTATAAAACTATATTTAAATCCGCAAGATCCGGAATTTTATATGGATCCGCTCCAAACTGTACACATTCGTAGATACCAACATCCTACATATGCCTGATTTTTTTTCATCAAGATCCATGCAACATTCACTGAAAAAATTACGAAAATGTCGAAAAACGCCCTATTTCGCAATGTTAAAGAAAGTGAAAAACAAATTCCTGGATCCGCACCTTTATACGGAGCCGCACCAAAATTTAATGGAGTCTATTCTGGGCCAAGGCCCATTCTTCTACCAAGCTTCGTGGAAATCTGTCCAGTAGTTTTTGTGTAATCCTGGTCACAAACCAACAAACAAACGAACAGGGGTGAAAACATAACCTCCTTGGCGGAAGTAATAAAGAAAAAACTGAATCCTGAGGATACCAATCATGAATAATTATGTTTGATAACAGTGGTAGTCTACTGTTACAGCATCTGGCTTAAAAAAAAAAAAAAAAAAAAAAAAAAAAACTTTGATGAAGACATACACGAAACGTTCGGTACCGGTAACGCATAAAAACCTGGAAAGCTGCATGGAAATTAGGAGAGTATGTGCTTGACTTACCGTGGCCACTTCTCACACTCAAAACTAGGTTCCATCATTCTCTGTCCTGGTGCATTTCCAGTCGCTCAGAATCTTTACGTCGTCATTAATATTCCGATTCATTTTCCTCATCTATGACCGCCCCTCTCCTCTGCACTTTTTTTTTTTTTTTTTTTTTTTTTTTTTTTGGGGGGGGGGGGGGTCATGGGTCTGGATAAACATCTCAACGGGGCACTAAACTCTGCTGTCACTAGATGCTGCACTCCACTCTTACTACCATCCCCCTATTCCTCTTCCTCCTTACCTCTACTCGTTTCACACATCTCTCTCCGTACGTCTATCCTCCCCCTTCTCTTCCTCCTCTCCCCTTACCTCTCCTCGTTTCACACATCTCCTCTCTCCGTACGTCTATCCTCCCCCTTCTCTTCCTCCTCTCCCCTTACCTCTCCTCCCTAGTTCCCCCCCACCACCTGTATTTACCCTTACTCTGTCTATATCTCTCCTCTTCCCTCCTGCTTCATCCTCCTTTGCCTATCCTTCCTGTTCCCCTTTCTCGTTACCTCACCCTCATTTTCCTTTCTCCTTACTTCTCCCCCACCTCTCCTCCCCTCTTTCCTCTCCCTCCTTAGTTCTTCTCCTCTCTCCTTACCTCTTCACCCCTGCTTCCTTTCTTTCCTACCTCTCTACTCTCCTCCTTCTCCTCCTCTGTTCCTTACTCTGCCAGAGTAACCCTGTCCTTCCCCTATCTGGATATTCGTGTCTTAATCTGTACCCCTGTCACTCTTTATCTCCTTATCAGTACCGAGTTTATCTTGTCCTGTCCCATTTTGTCTATCTGTCCTCTGGCTGGGTAATGCAGTCTTAATCTATGTATATGTCTCTCAGTCTTGTCCTGCCTGTGCCTTATTTGGTCTTTCTGGTCTTTTAAGTTCCTGTGTCTTATTATGTTACTAGGTCGTTTTCTGCTTTTCTCAAAATCTCTCTCTCTCTCTCTCTGTCGCCATACCCACACACCGACACCGACAACCACACACACATTCAACAGCTAGCTGAAACTCCAGGAAACGCCCAGCTACACACACACACACACACACACACACACACACACATACACACACACACACACACACATACACACACACACACACACACAGAGTTCCACCATAGACACAGCACAAGCACTCAGAAACACAATCTCTCAGAATCTCGAAGAACTCAACCAACTTCCACACATTTCAAAGCACACCAGAATACTCCAGCTTAATCACTACCCAAAAGCACTCAAAACACAACCGCTTACAATATCAATAACTCACTCAACTTCCTACACACTCTATAACACACCAAAACGCACTCTACCATTCCCCAGGCATCTAGTAACATGGAAGTACGTCACGAACACAAACCACGTCATCATAGGTTATCCGAGCTCTCATTACACCACCATCTCTTCAGCCACTCTTGTAGCCATCTAATTCCTAACTTTATCACCAGTAAGATAAAAATCGCAAACCGGCACCGATATGCACCCAGTGTCTGTACCTGGTATTTGATTACTGTTATGTACTGGTGCGTGGACGTGAGCGTGGGCATGATAGTTATATTTTTGCCTGCGTGGGCGTGCTATAGTAGGACTCGCGTAAATTTGCGGCTTTGGTGTGGCCCGCACCTGTGTACAATGGTGCCACGTTTCCCCAACTTGCGATGTGAAACGGAAGCTATTTATGTACAAGGCAACACAAATACGATAAATTCAGATGAATAAAACTTACACTTGTGTATTTTGATGGATGAATCAACAGTAATCTTATTATGCATAAAAAATTTATACAGTAACACAGAAACATGGCATACATATTGTACAGTGTTGCTAAAAAAAATTGTAGTCACTTCTGTTTTTTAGCGTAGTTTTAGGGTGGGTAATATTACAGTTATGGGTATAAGAGAATGAGCCTCAAAAAAGAAGAAATATGCCAATATCCAAAGTAAAAGAAATAATTCATATAATTCTTGTGAGTGGCAACACTGACACACCCAGTCTGGCCTAAGGTAAAGTATGTACCCCTCCGTAGACCCAAGCATAGCTTGTACAGGTGTTGCTAGGGAAAAATGCTTACATTTACTGGCTTTTACCGTAATTTTATGGGCGAGGAATAATCACATTTATAATCATAAGCTAATATGTAGGACAAAATAGTAGGCATATGCCAATACTGAAGTAAAAAAAAAAAAACATTATTCACTCGCGAGCGGCAACACTTGCACACCCAGTCAGTGGCCTTGATCTCAGGGGTGGTGTGGAAATGATGTCAAATTTACAATATATACAATATTATGTAAAAGAAAATACCCAAAATGTCTCTTGCAATAAAAGAAAGAGAGAGAGAGAGGCAGGCAGGAGAGGGGCAAGGTTGAATGCATTGTCGGCATGACGGGGGGTGGTGGTGGTGGAGGCATTGTCAGGCTGAGAGAGAGATGGAGGAAGGGGAAAGAGAATGAATGAATGAAAATCAATCATAGTACTGCAATAACGGGTCATCTGTCGCCATATACAAAAAATGATAAATATCACTAAATATAACAAAACCAAATTAACAAATGAAAGCAAAATTATAAACAACTTATAAAAGAATCAAAAGTACTCAGGGTGGCTCACATCTCCCGCCAGGAGAGAGAGAGAGAGAGAGAGAGATAATGGTATAGAAAACGTGGCACACTGTACACAGGTGCGGGCCACACCACAGGCGCAAATTTACGCGAGTCCTACTATAGTTAAGCTTTTGCCTGCCTCTGTGTGTGTGTGTGTGTGTGTGTGTGTGTGTGTGTGTTCCAATTATATCTCAACGGCTTTAGCTATCAACATGAAACCGTCAGGGTATCAACATATGGCCAAAATCTTGTCCGAGTTCGAAAATGGGCACTCGAGATCAAGGTCAACGTCACCAAAATGGCTGCAAAAGGTCAACTAGTGTTTATCGCCCGCTTTTAGCACTATTATATCTCACGAATGGGTTGAGCTATCGATATGAAAACTTCAGGGTACTAAGAAATGGCCAAAATCTTCGACGAGTTCAAAAATGAGCACTCGAGATCAAGGTCAAGGTCACCAAAATAGCCGCCAAAGGTCAACTAGTGTTTATCGTCTGCTTTTAGCACCATTATATCTCATGAACGGCTTGAACAATCAGCATGAAACCTCCAGGGTATCATGATATGACCTAAGGACTTGGCCGGCAGCATATTCCGGCGGGCGATTAGCATCCGGCTCCCTAATGGTTTTCTTTCATTTGATTAGTTTTGAGTGTAAGGGTGTGGGCGTGGTGGAGTTTGACTAGTTTTGTCCTGGGGCGTGGACGTGATTAGTTTTGTCCTGGGGCGTGGACGTGATTAGTTTTGTGCTGGGGCGTGGACGTGTATGGAGTTTGTTATTGCGATGACCACAATACAGGTACCGGTAATTTAGTTTTCCTTTCTAATCCACCTCTGGTTGTAGCTTTTGATTTCTAGTGTACAAAAATTTAACCTTATTTATACGAGTATCAAATCAACTATTTCTGCAGAATCTCGGTGTCAAAAAATGAGGTACACAATTATGAAACTTAATCCATGTCATAAAATTATCAATATTTGTTTTGGGGAGCACTCCTAGACCTTAACCAATACAATCTTCACTTATCATATAAAACACACACACACACACACACACACACACACACCACTCCTAATGTAATCAGCATAAGCGGGTCTGTCATAAAGACTTTGTAGTTACTTGTAGAGAAGTATATTTTAGACTTGTGGTCGAGCGGCTTTTATATCTTGTAGTAGTTTCCCCACCAGATGTCATGTAGTGACGGGAGAGGTAAAGAATAGTATGGGACTATTTTTATTTGTCTTGGAAATATTAAACAGGTATAATAGTATAAGTCCTGGGTAGCTACCTCCCTGTCTCGCTATCTCTCTCTCTCTCTGTTCTAAGGCTAATCTCCGTCTCGACCTCTCTCTAGGGTCGCTTGTCTCCTTCTAAACTCTCTTTCCTCAAATCTGGTGTAGTAGGGTGTGTGTGTCACGTATGTTCCTCATGGCAACAGAACTTTCTCACGAGAGGACTGCTGACAGCTAACTGCATCATCTCCTTACTGGCCGCTGTCGTCAGCTTTCCTCCGTGTAAGCGTTTAGCGCTGCTCGCTTCGCAAACACAACACCTTCTCATCATTTGACTTCCTGCTTCTATCTGTCTCTCTATCTATCTATTTATCTATCTATCTATTATGTAGTCCTATATTTGCTCAGCCGCGCGAAAATGGCGTACCATCGACATTTAATAGTTATAATATATTAATACATACTACATACACATTATAATGAACTTATAAGCTAATTAAGTGAAATACATAATATTGTAAAGTAACATAATTGTATGAATATTGTATACATATATTATTCATAGTAAATAGTGATTATTCAGTAATATTACATTTTAAATAAGTTGAATACATATTGGAATAAATGCATTAAAGTAAATTATTTAACTGTAATACAGTATGTACTTGGGTTATTATAGTGAAATGCATACATGCAAGAATAAAAATAGTTTAAAATTAAGATTATTGTAAGAGTTATTAATATTTCATTCAAAGATAATGGTACTGGTTTGTCATATATGGGTCATTCTTCTTTGTGTTATTATTATTATTATTATTATTATTATTTTTTTTTTTTTTTTATATATATAATTAATACTATATACAAAATATATACACTTCATTCAGGGTGGTTAACTGTGATGTTAACTCTCCCCCCACTAAACAATGACTCCAAATTAGCAATTCTTGCATGCATTCTGTGCATGGCCAACAGCAATACTGCAACCACAATGCAGATAATTATAAAGACAGAAGGTGCTTGGCTATACACATAATATGGGTTGAACATACTCAAACTCAAATCTTCCCAGGGCTTCATAGTTTCATTGATCAGCTGCATAGTTTCAAACTTAGGTGAAGTCAGCTTAATACTTGTGCTCATGTTTAAGTCCATATCAGGCAGTGGGTGGAAATGTTTGTGTGTATGGTTGATAATGGCGTAGTGATTGATGGTGGAAAAAGTAGACATGGATGGTGTAAATACCGCACAGTAGTCTGGTGCTATGTATAATCCTGAGGCTGATGTATGAGATGGTGGTATATCTGGACAGACTATGTAAACTGATGTGTTATGAGGGAAATAAAAAAACTGCGAGTGTCCAATGCGTTGATGGTGTACAAGTTTATCTGGAGCAAAAGTGAAGTTGCAATGATGATGAATATTGTTATTGCTGATGATAGCCATTTCACAAGGGACCGTATCAGTAGGCTGAAACGTGAAAATGTACGCAGGACAAAGATGAACAGCATGTAAGGATGTGCGGCACTTTCGCTCAATCGTTGACTCACTTGCGAAAGTGACAGTGTCTCGTCTCTTGGAGACCATGATGAGTTCGGTGTCTGTGTTGATGTTGATGATGACTAAAGTGTTGTTGTTTCTATAGGGGAAGGGGTGTATTTGGTATACTGTGAACAGGTCTTCCGTGATGAATGGTACATGAACTATCACTGATGTTGGTGTTAGTGTTGCTTCCAAGTACGGGTAATATTGCATAAATTCCCTACTGCGGAACAATGGCTTCAATTTATGTTTATGTATGCCTTGACTAACTATCTGACGTAGCTCATGAACTGGGAGTAAGTCATTTGTGATCTTGCCATCACCAGCATTCGAAATTCCTTGCATAAGTGCCCGGAAATGATCTCTAGTGTTCTCTAATTGTAGTAGAATCGTGTCAATATGTTCTGTGATGATGGAGAAGTGCTGGAAAAGGGTAACGTTACCCTCCAAGTCATTTATTTTATCTATACTCTCGAGAGCTACGTTTTCTGCTTGTTTCAGATTTTTTCACAATTGTTTTCATTGCTGAGTTCTGTCCTGTGATGAATTTATCTTGGTATGTTAGTACCTGAGCTATCTTATTAAATTTTTTGTTTATTTCTTTAAGGTCATCCTCTGTAGCCAATCCAAAGATGTTCCCAAGAATTGCGCCGCCCAGATCGAACAAACCGCGCTTTTGGCGAGTACGTGTGATATTGTTCCTGTCGCTCAGCACCTCTGTTCCATAAGATGGGAGATCTTGGATCATGACGAGCATAGTTGACTTCGCCTGTTCTAGTTTCCATTTCGCTAACTTCACCATTTCATCCACTTCCTTGGTGATATGTGATTGTGAAACATAATTCCCTATCTTGAAGTCCAGAGTTCGCATCGGCGTCGCAAGTCTTTCTATATAAGTAGGTAAGTCATACAAGTAATCTAGACTTATTTCAGTACTCATGACATCCATGACGATTGTAGTCGTGGCCGTTGGAGCTATGAGGCATCCTTGTCGTACTATATGCTTGGGGTCTAGGTGCCACCAAATGTCATAAAGACTTTGTAGTTACTTGTAGAGAAGTATATTTTAGACTTGTGGTCGAGCGGCTTTTATATCTTGTAGTAGTTTCCCCACCAGATGTCATGTAGTGACGGGAGAGGTAAAGAATAGTATGGGACTATTTTTATTTGTCTTGGAAATATTAAACAGGTATAATAGTATAAGTCCTGGGTAGCTACCTCCCTGTCTCGCTATCTCTCTCTCTCTCTCTGTTCTAAGGCTAATCTCCGTCTCGACCTCTCTCTAGGGTCGCTTGTCTCCTTCTAAACTCTCTTTCCTCAAATCTGGTGTAGTAGGGTGTGTGTGTCACGTATGTTCCTCATGGCAACAGAACTTTCTCACGAGAGGACTGCTGACAGCTAACTGCATCATCTCCTTACTGGCCGCTGTCGTCAGCTTTCCTCCGTGTAAGCGTTTAGCGCTGCTCGCTTCTCGCAAACACAACACCTTCTCATCATTTGACTTCCTGCTTCTATCTGTCTCTCTATCTATCTATTTATCTATCTATCTATTATGTAGTCCTATAGGTCGGTATTCACACAATCGGTGAAATACGGGTGTTTGGTGGCATCTGTCGGCGTGGGAGAACTAGCCTTGTGGGTCCCGAAAGGTTCACCAGCTTATTTTGCACAGCAGGAGTATGGAAAAATATATATAAAACTGAACAAATAATCGCTTTAAACAGCACAGTGTCTGGAGGAAAATGTTCAGATGGTTCAGGAAAACAAAAAACGACGATGCTGTCACACACACACACACACACACACACACACTATATATATATATATATATATATATATATATATATATATATATATATATATATATACGGCGATTATAACACCAGTTTTGCTTCACGAGGACGGGTGTAATAATAATAATAATAATAATAATAAAAATAATAGTGAAGTTTAATCATGCAGCCTATAAACAGACCCTACCCGCAAACATATTAATATTGACAAAAACATTAGCTATTCTTTATCATCTTTCCAATTTTCCTTTCCTCCCTAATCCCAACCATTAAAATCACACTCACCTGCACAATCTCCAGCCTGCCAACTCCACCAATTTTCGTCACACGTGCATTACCGTCACAGTACGGTGTAATATCTTGATGCTCCATAACATCTAGGCGAGTCCGAGAACTGATCATTTCATTGTCCACTAAATCAAGTGTTTTTCTATGCCATTTCACTGTATCACTTTGATTTCTATGTCTAGAGTTTCACTGTGGGTTTGTGTTTAAACTGTAGCGAACACCGAGTCACCACACAAGCACTTCAACTCCCCAAAATGTGGTAATTGTGGCAGGGTATATAACACTCCCCACCCTACCCAGTATAAACACACACTGAGGTTGTCTTGTTGCGATGCGGTGGATACACAATCGCCCACATTTACTAATATAAAATGTGCGGGAAACACCACCTGCTGACACACCAGTGATTGTTAAAAAAAAATAAAAATACCCTACCATTTTATACTCAATCGAAAATACGTACAGTAAAAATTGAATATATAACAAATATAGCAATGTGTCATTTTTGGAACGAATGACAGCCTTGATCTGCAGCCCCGACGCTGGGTGCCGAAAGTGAGATGCTGCTTTATTTTCCTAAACTCTTATATTGCTTGGCGATCAGTATGATATTCAGTGATCATTACTGGTACACTTCAGTGCTATCTGATCATGGAAATTATCGGAAGGGATGTTCTTTACGGCCGCATAAATGTGTTAGGAATAATATTCGTAAGAATGAGTGAAGGCAACATCCGCTATTCACCCCTGCTACCGTGGCCAGTCTTCTAAAACTGGAAGAACTGATCCAACACGTTAAAGGGATACGTTGGTGCATTGCAAAAGTCTATTATAATTTTTCCAGTGTTAATTTCCAAAGTGATATCTCTTATGTAGCTGCATATTTACATTTCAAGTGTGCGCATATACCGGGAATAGATTGTCATGATATAATAACAGAGAGAGAGAGAGAGATGCTACAATAATCTGCTTTACTATTAAAAACTACCTACATTCACTCAGCTTCTGTTTTTTCTTAATTCTTTCTGCTTATACATTCACCGTTTCACCCTCGTGCAGTCTACATTTCCGGTGGTTCAGGAAGGCTAATCGACTGCAAAGAGTGCTGTTAAACGCCTCTTATCAAATGCAGTTCGATAAGTTAGGTCTGTTAACCAATGTACCTTTCTGCACCGTCAGGCGGCTGGTACACTGAAGGCATCGCTGCTTTACTAAGGAGTACCCCACCGCTCTTGCATAAGTTTGCCGTGCTCTTCTTTTGCGACGTAGTCAAAATACTGAGGCTAGTTATGTAATCGGGATATTAGGCTACATGTGTGTGTGTGGGGGGGAGGGGTTGCGGGGGAGGTTGATTTATCCTGTTATCTAAGTCACCGTCACACTCGTACATCTCACATTCATAAAGGGGGGCGCGGTAGCACAGTGGTAGCGCGCTGGACTCGTAATCGGGGGATTGCGAGTTCGAGCCTCGCCCGGGCTGCCGTGCCGGGAGAGGTAGCTCCCTCCTGTAACCCTAGCGGGGCTATATAGTCCAATACAGGGCTTAGCTCGGGGGAACTCCATTTCTCCCATTTTTTTCACATTCATACAACCTAATCCCCACCAACACACTCTCCCTACGTACCCACTGTCACCACCATTCTCTTACACACTTTCATTCTTCCCACCACCGCACCCTTGTTACAAACATCCACTACTTCGGTTAAGCACTTTACACTCTCCTATCGCCACCACAGTCCAACTTACACACAAACATTCTTTCCTCTCAAAAACTTGTACTTCGCGTAGTTTCCCACACTTGCTCATTTCTTACCTCACTCACGCTCTTGTGTCTGAACTCCTCGTATTACAAAGGACAGCAATTACTGACATATCTAATGGTTCTGTCGAGATTGTTTGCTACATTTTCTTGTGCCTACATCTTCATAAACCCTCCGTTTCCTAACCTCCACCGTCCTACCCTCGACACACAAGCAGGTGATCTTAAACATCCTCCTCCTCCTCCACCTCCTCATTCTTATCCTCCTCCTCCACCTCCTCATTCTTATCCTCCTCATCATCATCTAGACCTCTTTTCTCTCGTATAGATGGGGAGAAGTAGGGTTCAGAAAAGAAAAAAAAGAAGAAGAATATAAGCTAACCCAAAATCTGTCCAAATGAGTCGGCCAAACTCTCATTCACGCACCTTCAATAAATCGAAAAAAAAAAGAAAAAAAACGTGGAGTAACTCAAGGCGTCTGCGACCCAGGGTGACCGTTTTGTCGACACTATGATCTTGGGGCGGTGACATCTCAGTCAACCTTGCTGGTGACTCTGCCCTTCCATGGATTTGAGAGAGACAGACAGACAAAGGTTTGTGGGCTGGGAGGGGGCGAAATTTTTTGTCGTGGTTGAATGTGGAAAAGGAGACAGGTCGCTCAGTGTTTGATGTGTCTATCGTTGTTTGATCTGATTCAGGTCCAGCTGATAGTTTCTTTTTTATTTTTTTCCGATCAAGGAGTGTGTGTGTGTGTGTGTGTGTGTGTGTGTGTGTGTGTGTGTGTGTGTGTGTGTGTGTGTGTGTGACTAATATATGGCGACGTGTATTTCCCTCAAATAAGTGCAGGTTTAAGATACGCTTGCATGAAGAAATACATGCTTAAAACAGGCTCAAAAATCAGTGATGAGTTACCATATAGCCTCCCCAGGAGTTTGTTTCCTTGCCTTGTAGAGAGTTGAGGCAAACATTGAGGTGCGAGGTGGAGGGATGACTAGAACAGGGTATAAAGGTGTAAGGGTATATGGAGTTTATACCTTGGACTGGACTACCGGGAACTCCACCACTTTCGCTGACATTTGGACTCAGCTCCGTCACTGTTTATAAAGATGGACCCTGCCTGGCTCACGGGTCGCAGTACAAACACCATCCTACCAGCATAACCAACAGGATTCATACGCTTATTAACTTACTCTTGACAAAGCCCTCTGTATTCACCCAGGCCCCGCCTAACCCTTGTATACTCTCACCCAGGCCCCACTTAACCCTTGTATACTCTCACCCAGGCCCCACCTAACCCATGTATACTCACACACACACAACTTCAAAGAACGTACAGTTGTTGTTTATTATGCGAGGAAGAAGGAACCAAAGGCTTGGAGCCCGCATGAACGTACCATCCAATAAAAAAAACAAAAAAACAAAAGAGAGCCAAATTCAAGATCCATTCATTTCGAGATGCCTGGACACACTGTGTTTGAAAGACTGGAGTTCATAGGAAGTAGGAAATACAGACAGAGGGAGGCAGTTCCAAAGTTGACGTGTTGCATAAATGAAGGACTGGGAGTAACGGTTAACTCTTGCATTAGAGTGTTGGACAGCAAAGGGATGAGAGTGTGTTGCTAGACGGGTGCTATGCGCCCGTCGTAGAGGTGGAGGGATGCAAGCAGACAGTTCAGAGGAGCAGTGATCATTGAAGTAGGAATAGAAAAGAGATAAAGAGGCAACAGTGCGGCGAAGAGACAGAGATTGAAGGGAGCCAGTAAGAGGAGGAGAGTTGATGAGACGAATTGCCTTTGACTCCACTCTATTGAGAAGAGCTGTGTGTGGGGAGCCTCCCCACACATGAGAGTTGTACTCTAAACAGGGGCGAATAAAACCCGTGTATAAAGTCAACAACTGTGCAGAAGAAGAGAAGGCACGGAGTCGGCTTAGCACACCTAATCTCTTGGAAGCAGATTTTACAAGAGATGAAATATGATCTTTCCAAGATAAGTCCCGAGTGAATGAAACCCCAAGCATGTTCAAGGATGATGCAGGATTGAGCTGGATAATATTAATCATTAGTGGGTACTCCTGTGGAAGATTTTGACGGGTTGATAGGTGTAAAAACTGAGTCTATGATGCACTAAAAACAAGATTATTTTTACCCCAGTCAGAGATACAAGCCAAGTCAGACATTAGGTGTGCCATAGCCTCATCCCTTGTTTGCTAAAGTAACTGCTGAGGACGTTGCGGGAACCGAATGGATTGGTGAATGGTGGAATCATCAGCGTACGAGTGGATAGGGTTAGATGTACAGCTTAAAGGTCACTGATGAATAAAAGCAAGAGAGCTGGTGATAGGGCAGAGCCCTGAGGAGGTTGTCGAAAGCTGAGTACGATGGTTTTCAAGGCAAGATTGTCAGTATTCCTAAAGGAATGTAAGGACGTCTCCACACATTGATATAATTTCGTATGAAGTGCCATGAGAATTAATGAACATACAAAAATTTAGGCTCTCAAAATCTACGTAAAGAAAAATATAAGATCTCAAAATCTGTTTCTGTGGTTCAAGTTTGACCATATCACTCCCTTTTAAATATTTAAATCTTAGAAAAGAAATGAGAAGGGCGTCTGGGGCTGTTGACCAAAAGTACAGTTGAGCTAAGTCTGCAGCAATTATTATTATCATTTTTTTAATGTGAGGAAGAAGGAACCAAGGGCCGCGAGCCCGCAAAATTTAAGAAATAAAGGAAAGGCGTCAAGTATGAAAAAAGTGTTTGGAAGAAAGAAACAAAGGATATGCAGTAGCTCTCCACAATCTGGTGTAGACAATATGAGCACTGTGGTCTCTGTCAGTTTGGAAATGTGTGTGTGTGGGGGGGGGTGCGTGCTTCATCTCGGAAATGTGTGTGGCTCATCTTGGAAATTGTGTGTGTGTGTGTGTGTGTGTGTGTGTGTGTTTGTGTGTGTGTGTGAGTGTAATTAATTTCACCGGGTCGGTCAGGATCACTTGATGGTCGTGATCGTCAGCTTTTACCCTCCCGGAAGGGAGCTGAGAGCTCATATAGTCCGATCTAAGGGCAAGGCTGTGACCTTCACATAGGCACACACCCGTCCCCTTGCTCAAGGGGGACAGTAACCACCCACTTCGTCAGTGAAACTTTTCGCACCCTGAGCGAGGCGCGAACTCCCGTCTACCAGATGGCAAGCGAGAACGCTATCACTAAGCCAGCGAGCGTGTGTGTGTGTGTGTGTGTGTGTGTGTGTGTGTGTGTGCGCCTGCCTCATCTCAGAAAAGTGTGTGTGTGTGTGTGTGTGTGTGTGTGTGCCTCATCTCAGAAAAGTGTGTGTGTGTGTGTGTGTGTGTGTATGCACGAGAGAGAGAGAGAGAGAGAGAGAGAGAGTAGCATCTTTTAAATTTCCTTTCAGTATATCCCTCCTATCGCTGTGATATGTATAGGTTAGGCTAAAATACCATACTTTTTTATAGTTATACTCACTTTGTTACCAGTCATGACGATTAACTGGGAAATTTTATCCTGAAAGTAAACAGAACTAAGAGGAGGAGGGAAGTAAAAAGCGTGACAACTTACTGGAAACTGTGGAAGCGGACCCGGATGAATGGTGTGTGTGTGTGTGTGTGTGTGTGTGTGTGTGTGTGTGTTTTCCCAGCATTGCATTCTCAAGTCACAGACACAAGAATTCCACAACGCTGTAGTATAAATAAACATGCAATTATATTTTCTTATCCATTTATTAGTTAATTATTGCTATGCCCGAACATTAAATGGCTGGATGGATGACTTATTTTACAGGACACTAACTGATACTTCTTCTTTTGCACTTTCCTGCCTGATTCAGTACTCTGTCCCCGTTTCCCAGTCCTGCCCCTCCCCATTCATTTCTCTCCCTCCATCGCCCCTCACACCCAGTTATCCCGCCAATGGAATGTGTGTGTGTGTGTGTGTGTGTGTGTGTGTGTGTGTGTGTGTAATTCACCGGGTCGGTCAGGATCACTTGATGGTCGTGATCGTCAGCTTTTACCCTCCCGGAAGGGAGCTCAGAGCTCATATAGTCCGATCTAAGGGCAAGGCTGTGACCTTCACACACGCACACACCCGTCCCCTTGCTCAAGGGGGACAGTAACCACCCACTTCGTCAGTGAAGCTTTTCGCAACCTGAGCGAGGCGCGAACTCCCGTCCACCAGATGGCAAGCGAGAGCGTTACCACTGCACCAGCGAGCGGTGTGTGTGTGTGTGTGTGTGTGTGTGTGTGTGTGTGTGAGAGAGAGAGAGAGAGATGGCTGCTGCAATTTAGAAGAGTAAAGCATTAGAGCCTCTGAAGGGGACGTCGATGTTATTATGATATGCAGGCCAGCGCACCTCTCCATCATAAGGTAATAAGTGGCTGCATACACCACCTTCATAGTAGCATTTTCCTCGGTGAAGAAGCTGGCATAAGGCAAGAGACGATGTGGCTGGACGGCAGAGGGTAGCATGGGGTCACTAACCATCCACCCGTTACCATAACTGAGTAGGATTGACTGTGTGGCCCTGACCCTGGCTGGCCCTCTGATTGGATCCCTGTGGTGGCCAATTTGTTCACTGTTTGAGAGGTGACTGGATACGGAAGGGGGTGGGCATGGTAAGTGAGGTATTGAGGAGGTGAGAGCACATATAGGAATGCCAGACAGATAACAAGGTGTCTGCTGGCTTCGAACGAGGTAATCCAAGACGTGGTTCGGGAGGCAGAACGAAATAAAAGGGGATGTAATTTTGAGTTCATGAATAGAAACATTATGCTGGAGATTTATTGTCAATATGTTAAGTAAGAGTTGTTAATATGCAGGAAGGACAAGGACATATGAGCAGAGAAACTCTCCATGTCTTTCGTTGCTCCTGAAAACAAAAACCAAACCATACCAAACAAATCTGCGTTATGAGAGGTGGTTAATCGTACCTGCAATTTAGTTCTGGTCAAGAAGAGGCCTAATATGTTGTAATCAGGTAATCAGATCAAATCAATCACCTAAACATGATAGACCGCAGAGTTTAGCAAAGGTTTTTCTCACAATGACCATTCCGCATTTTAAGCACACCTACAATCACCCTTCCATAGTCTATCACGCTCAGCATTTCCTAGTTTTTTTTTTTTTTTTTTACACATCTTTCTCTAAGCTGTCTCTCACGCTCAGCATTTCCAAGTGTAAAGCTCACCATTTCTTAAGCTGTCTCGCACTCACCATTCACTAGGCTCTGTCACTCCCATCATTCCCTAGGGCAGGGCTATTCATTCCGGCCCTTGAGTTGTTTTTCATTGGCCCTTTGACAGACTCGGAAGAATGCAAATAAACAGACATAAACAATTCTGCAAAATTCTTTTATTTATATGCTTAGCAGAAAATGTAAAAGCAAATTATATATGAATTCTTCGTTTTGTTCTATATATAGGTGTTTAGATAGAGGAAACAAATGGAACTAAAATATATGTATGGCCCTTCTATCAATCTTAGTTTCATAATCCGGCCCTGCTCCTGAAGTACTTGAATAGGCCTGCTCTTGGGCCTAGACTCATTATCACGCTCAGCATTTCGTAGACTCACTCACACACATCATTCTCTAGGCTCTCTCACACACACCATTCCTTAGGCAGTCTCCCACGTTAGTTATTCTCTAGGCTCTTTAACGTTCTTAACAGCAGCGGGAAGTTTGACAAGGCAAGCCACTGTGTGTCGTGATGTACTATACTTATCAATCAATCAATCAATCATTTCCTGTGGCACCCTCGGGGATGCATAGGGCCTCGATGAACTCACACCACCACATCCTATCTTGTGCTAACTCCTCAAGATCTCCCCAACACTCATCTCCAGCTTCCCGTCTCATTGTCCTCACCCACGTCTCTTTTGGCCTTCCTCTACCTCTCCTACCAAGTGCCACCCACCCTGGTGTACCTCGTACTATTCCCTGTCTCCTATACACATGTCCTAGCCACTTCCATCGTGAGAATCTAACATATTCATCGATCGGCTGCACTCCCGTTATTTCTCTAATTCTACTATTTGGTATCCTTTCCCACCACTTAACTCCTAATATTCTTCTAAGTGCTTTATTTTCAAACACCAAGAATTTATTTTCCATAGTCACTGTGCTGTACCAAGACTCGTGTCCATAAATTAAGATACTCCTAACCATTACCTTATAAAGTTTGATTTTTGTATGCACAGAGAAATTGTTATTATTCCAAATATTTTTAAGCATTCCCATTGCCTGATTAGCCTTCTTTAACCTTTCCTCGAATTCAAAGTTCAAAGAACCATCCTTGGCTAAATAAGTACCTAAATATTTAAACCTATCAACTTGCTTTACAACCATACCTCCAATTACACATTCCTGCGCATTTTCCATATTCATATTGATTATTTCAGTTTTTCCACAATTAATAACCAAACCCACCTTGTGACCTTCACTCACCAAACAGTCCAACACTCTCTGCATCTCTTCTGGCCCATCACAAATCAAAACTATATCATCTGCATAATCTAAATCCAAAAGTTTCCTGTTCTCTCCCCAAAGTATACCTGCACCGGTTTCTGTTCCAACGCGTTTCATAATGTAATCAATGACCAATATAAATAGTAAAGACGATAGAACACCACCTTGAATTACTCCGGACTTGACTTCAAACGAATCACTCAGACAACCATCAACCATCACTTTACAAAATGTGTCCTCATGCATGTTCATAATGACCCTCACAAACTCCTCTGGTATTCCATAATGTCTCATGATCTTCCCCATAGTCTCTCTCGAAACACTATCAAAAGCCTTTTCAAAATCAACAAAACAAAGACTGAACGGCACTCTCATTTCATTAACTTGCTGCATCAAATGCCTAACTATAAAGATCTGATCATTGCAACCACGTCCCTTTCTAAAACCAGCCTGTTCATCCCTCAGAATACCCTCAACCACTGGCTCCAACCTATTTAACAACACTCTACTGAAAACTTTCAAAGCTATCGGTGACAAAGAGATTCCCCTCCAATTACCACATTCACTCAGGTCTCCCTTCTTCGGAACTTTAACAATTACACCATTCTTCCAAACTGATGGTAGTAACCCCGTCACCCATATCTTATTGAATAGCTTGGTCAAGATCATTATTAATCTATCCCCTCCACTTTAAACATTTCCGGAAATAAACCATCCTCCCCTGGTGCCTTATTATTCTTTAACTGTTTTACTGCTTTCTCCACTTCTGCAAGCCTCAACTCTCCTGTTTCTATATTTAAATCTTCCTGAGCAGACGGTATATCCTCTTCTGGTGGTATTGGTCTATTAAGAACTGTCTCAAAATGCTCTTTCCATCTATTTTTAATATCTCCATCTTTGGTCAATAAATTTCCTTCCCTGTCTCTAACTGGTATTTCCTTGCGTTTACCTGCATTACCACTCAGTTCTCTAATCGATTCATATGCTATTCTTTGACTCTGTCCATCATTTTTGTTTATTAAGATTTCAGTCTCTGCAACCTTTTCATCCACACATCTTCTTTTATCTCTCCTAGCTAACCTTCTTACTTCTGAATTCAAACTCCAGTACGCAGCTCTTGCTAATTCAATCTCTCGTTCATCAACGCATTGCATCTCACTCCTCAATTTAGCCTCACCTCTCTTTTTTATCATATCCCACGTTTCCTCTGATATCCATTTCTTTCTCCTGAAGCTATGTCTCCTTCCAATCGTACATTCAGCAGTCTCATGCAAAACTTTGTTCACATCCTCCCACATCTCATCTACACTTCTCTCCCCCTCTTCCAACGTTTCCAACACCAAAAACCTATTTCTGCATTCTAATCTGAATTCCTCCTTTTCTTCTCCTTCCCTTCTAAGCTTAACAATATCGTATCTACCAACACCAGATTTTTCCTTCTTCTGATTTTTAAGTTTAAACCTTATTTTTGCAATGCTGAGTTGATGGTCACTACCAATATCCGCTCCCCGTTTAACATGAACATCTAGCAGAGAACTATACTAGCAGAGAACTATACTTATACACCACGGCAAACCACGCCACTGTGTTCGTCCAAAACCAGATCAGTTGCCGCGGGAAGAGAATGCAAGTCAAGGCCGCATATATACACCAGGTTTTATTAACTAAGGTCAGCCCTGCCACGGATTAATAGAATAACTTTATTATCTCTTAGGCCTTATGGCGTTATCACACGTTAATCATGTTCCACCCGAGCCATTAAGATCTTATTTTGGATATACTGGTAATGAGGTCAAGGAATCAGAACCATTACGTGGAGAGGGAGAAAGAGAGAGAGAGAGAGAGAGAGAAAGACAGACAGACAGACAGACAAACAGACGACACAAAAAGTGGACTGTAGCCTTTCCTTTCTTTCCTGCTCTTTTACTTGCTAAGTTCAAAAGCATCATGTATCCCCTACCTACAGCACAATAGCTGTTTCACCTCATGATACCATTCCTTCCTACTCTCCTTCTTATCTTCCTTCCATCTTCCTTCCTTCATTTTTTTTTTCATTTTCTGTGCCTTTTCCTCCCCTTATCTTTCATTTTCTTTCCTTCCCTCTTCTCTTTTCACCTTTATCTCTCCCTTACTTTTTTCTTCGTCCTTCCTTTTCCTCCTCTCCCGTCACTCCTCCTCCTTCCTTACCCCCTTTCCTCCCTCTTTCTACTTCCTTATTCTCCTCCGTCCTTCTTCATTCTTCTCTGTTCCTCTTCGTTCCTTTCTCCTCCCTGTCTCTACGACCTTATCGGAGTGTTACTGGATGCCGAAAGGGGGTGAGGGGGTGAGGAACTGGGTGTGAGTGTGAGACTATGCGAATATGGTTTTGGGTTCATGGTTTGACTATTATGCTCTCTGTCTCTGTCTCTCTGTCTCTGTCTGTCTGTCTGTCTGTCTGTCTGTCTCTCTCTCTAAGAAACACAGTTCAGTCCTTCTTAACACTGTCGGCATCTCTCTCTCTCGTCATCTCACTCATCATTCCCACATCATTACTCTGACTAAATCACTTTCACAGATGCCGGCGCCGTGTCCACTATATCATTTCCTGACCTCATCACAGCCATTAGTTCAAAAGAGGAAACTTGCTTCTCCTTGTGTGGAGGGTTGGATTCCCCCCGCCTCTCTCTGTCTCTCTGTCTGTCTGTCTGTCTGTCTGTCTATCTCTCTCTCTCTCTCTCTCTCTCTCTCTCTCTCTCTCCCTCTATCTGTGTCTCTCTCATTCTAAATGATTTCATTCACAGTTCAGGAAACCATCATAAAGAATGCTTTCGATTTCAAGGGCATATTTTAGTTCGTGAAATTCTACCTGGCAGAGATAAAATTACATCTTACCGTCTTTGGAGAGGCTTGGGAGACGAATGCTTATGGTGTTCAAGAAAGAGTGACTGATGAAAGCGTGAAAAATAACATTCTGGTACTGTATTCTCTCGTCCTAACTCTTCTCCTCTCCCTCCCTTCCTCTCACGGTCTCATTCATGTGGCGCTCTCAGATGACCCCGACACGACGCATATTATAGAGGACACAGCAAGACTCTTGGCTTGTCTTTGCCTTGGCGTATATCTATAATTAATATCTAGCGAGCAAATATATCCCAGTACTGCAAACATTGCCCTCTCACCCCACCCCACAACCTTGTATTGCCATGTTCCAGGCCAAACCTCGAAAGAAAAGGCAACAGACGCAGGAGACTCTGATGACCTTCGTTAAGCACTGTCACAATATCAGGAAGGTAGTTACACACACACACACACACACACACACACGCCTAACCTCCCTCACCAGTCACCAACTCCCCTCCCTTCCATCACCACTATCACCACCACCATTCACATCAACCCCACCACAGTGAGGGACGTTCTGACCTGGTGACCCATTACCAGTATGCCAATAGTTTCCTGTATTATTTCTCATGCAGGTGACCCCTTGTTGACTTTGCTGTCTTCCTTCAAACCCACAGAGTACAATTTGTTCCTTGGCAATGGTCAGGTGATAGTCAAGTGGTAGAGGATCCATGCTGACTATCAGAGAGAGAGAGAGAGAGAGAGAGAGAGAGTAAAGAAGTGGTTGAGTGTGAGGCGCTTCAAGCAAATGTGAAAAAAAGAAAATAATGAAATGAAATGGATGAAAGAAGTGACAAGACAAGAACGATTTGGCTGGGAAAATGAGTACTAGAAATCTGAATGAAAATGAAAGGGAGAGGGACGTCTAGGAGGGGTTGGAGGGAGGTAGGAAAGACTGATGCAGGGAGGGAAGTAGGAAAGTGAGAGGCATGTAGGAAAGAGAGAGGGAAGGAGAGAAATAGATTTGTGGGGGGAGAAAGAGGAAGGACAGGTCAGAGGTTGATTATCAGGATACATCTCCCTCAGTCCTAGACCCTTCCAGTCCCAGTGTGGCCTCCACCTCTCTCCCAAATCATCGAATCCTGACGAAATGCAGTGAAATGCCCATATGCCAAGCCTCTTCATCGTTCACAACAGTCGACTTTTTCGCTCAGGTAGCTCCGGATAGTGTTTATACTCTGCCCCACTGAGCAAATTCTCCTGACAACTGTTGTTTATATCATACTGATCTATTGAGCTCACGGCGAGAAGACAAGTATATGGCACTGCATCTTTAAATACGTATAATCAAAGCATAATGGTGAGATGGGGTCAAGAGTACGTGTGTGAGGCTTGGGGTGGATGAAAGGAACAGAGATACGTGGAGATAGAGAAGCCTAGACGTTTTTGCCTGGGCTACCCTGGATGACCTCTGGGATTAATGACCAGGTAATAAATAGTAATAATGGCCAGGTGAACAATGCCGGGTACTGGTGTGTGGACAAATTATATCCAGTATTTACAAGGGGGTGGATCATTACCTGGACCTATATTCTTGTCAGTTCTGGAAGCTCCGTAGCACTTCTTTCTAATGGATTTATTTTGCTTATCACTCCTTACTGTTCTCTTCTGTGTCATTTAAACAATTCCAGTACCATCATACGCCCTATAAATAACATACAAATTGATACTAACCAACCATATCCAAAAAATAAATGGGTAAGGAAGAGGTGTTAGGGAACTTCCTTACCCGACGAGAATACGGGGATGGAGGGGTCACTGCTCCCCAGTGAGCTGACTGGCAGTCCTGGGTCTGTGCTTTTATGGTGCCTGACCTCTGACCTTGTTGTCCTGGTTTGGCTTTCACACATATAAAAACAATGGTACACAAAACAGGCCACATCAATATAGTAGTGTTTTCTTACACCTAATCTAACCTTATACTGCACCCAGTCTATTAGTTTGTCTCATTGCCCACCCATCCCAGGAAGGAACCAGCACTCCTAAAATAGTTAACCATAATATTCATACTATTCTTATTTTCTGCTGGTCATATAAACACCATTCTTTTTACTGTTACTTCTCACTAAGATTTATATATTCTGCTGACTGTACAAAGGCGAGATAAATAAACTTCCTTCTTTTCGTGTTTATTCTTTGTCTGTCAGACAGTAGTCTCTTTTATAATGTCTTCCAAATGTCTGACAGCTGCTGATAAATCTACATGAAATTCATTGTAAATTAGCTCGAAGCATCGAAAGCACTGAGCAGAAACTAAGTAATACAGAAACAACAATTATATTTTTAGAGTTTGTCTACAAATAATAATAAATTTATGCATGTATGTATATTTGCTTATCAATCTGTGTCTATCTGTTTGTCTATCTACACACACACACACACACACACACACACACACACACACACACACACACACACACACACACACACACACACACACACACACACACATTTAGTATGGTATAGAAGCAAGGGAAATTATGAGCACTATGAGTTCACTGTGGGTGTTTGTGGAATGAGATAATGTAAACTGTAAGGGTGACAGCCTGATTATGAAGGACAGGGCAAAATGTTATATTCTCACTTAAGTTTAGTACTCGTATATGCGCTCCAACATTCCCCACCCCTCCAGCTCCCCGTGGCTGAGGCGTGAGGCGGTACATCAACACAGCGCCATTAATTACATCCCTCTTGCCCTTCTCCACCCGCCACCCCTCCCCTGAATACCAATAACCACCACGCAGCGCCAGACCCACCCCCACCTGAAAACTGACCCCTGCAAAATGTGCCGCATGTTGGTAAAGACTGAGGGAGTGCTCTTGTGTCTCCGATGTTCTCTCTGTTGTGTTAATATTAGCCATTCCCTTCGATGGCTGGATACAGATGCATATTGTATTTTCGTCAATGCCATTTTTTTGCGCAGCTGAACTGGTAGGCCTGCATTACTTAGAGGACTAAATAAAAAGGGAGAAAGAAAAATCGATAATATGAAATCCCAAACCCAATAAAGTTATCCACACTCTTTTTCTGCCATATATTCCAGTCTGTTGTTTTCTCTCGTATCACACATCTTATACACTTCACTTACAATGATATTCTTTTGGCTATGAGTGAAAATTAGTAACGACTTAGGGTATGGAGAGCGCTGGAAGAGAACTTTTTTTTTTTTTCTTAGGAAGTTAAACATATATATAGTGATTTGATAAAACACACTGCAGCTGTGAGTGAAAAGGTGAGGAGAGAGTTGGTGTTGTGGTGGCTAAGAGGGAGTAAAGGAGATGACAGTGGGGCTAGTGATGATGGAGGATGGTGTTAGTGGAGAGTGTGGATAAGAGGAATGGAGGTGATTGTGGTGGTAGCAGCAGTAGTAGCTGTGGTAGCAGTGGTGAAACTGGTAATGAAAGTAGTCCTGATGATTACTATAGTGGTAATGATGATGTTGGAGAGGGCGGTGAGGACATCAGGTATGGCAGAATATTATTGTGATTGTAGTTGTGGTGATTGTGAGGTTGATGGTAAATAATGATGCTGTGTTGGTTGAGAGGTGGGGGAGTGACAGTGGAGGTAGTAGCTGCAGTAGAGGTAGAATGGTAGTGGTAGTATCAGTGATGGTAGCCGCAGGGGTGGTGGTGATGGTGGGGATGGAAGAAACATATACCTATAGCAACAGTAAATGTAGGTGATGGTTAAAGGAAATCGATTTTTATTTTTACCTCTGGGTTGGAATAATTTAATAAAGATAAGCAAAGTCTTTTACTGACAGCCTGAATAAAGTACGTGACGACCATAAAATTACTTAAACCACGACATATACTTAATGCCTTTGCTTTTGCGTGTTTGTACAGATGCAAATAATCATCCGCTGTCAGCCAAAATGGAAAGCAGAATTCATAATTACGAGTAGGAGCCTGAAGGGTTAACGTAAGTGTACATTGTCCCTATCATTCATGCTTTAGCGGGTTTTCTTGAGAGAAATAAAACCGTCTTTAGAGCTTTGGAATATGATATGAAGTTGGCAAATCGCAGCAAGAGATTTGCAGGTTTATGAAGTTCCGTTCTTATATTTACAGACATTTTTCAATTGTCTTTACGGAACAGATTAGTCCCTCACGAGATGCAGATTAGGCGGGAGAAAAAGAAGGGTTTCGTTGTGATGAGAGAGAGAGAGAGAGAGAGAGAGAGAGAGAGAGAGAGAGAAGGGGAGGGAGAGAGAGAGAGAGAGAGAGAGAGAGAGAGAGAGAGAGAGAGAAGGATAAACAAGTATAAATTGTCAGATAAACTGATATACGAGTATCTGATAGGAAGTTAAATTACCTCATAAATACCGGGCAATTACGAAATAATACCTCAAAGACTATGCGAGTTCAGGTGATTCTGTGTGTGTGTGTGTGTGTGTGTGTGTGTGTGTGTGTGTGTGTGGACCTCTACATCTTCACTTGCTCATAGTTATTCTAGTTCAATCGTTCATTAGTCACATCAGTAAATGCCATACCCTTTTTCGAACCCTCACGCTCTCCTCTCCATCTCTTCCCTCTTACCTATGTCTCCTACCCACACTTCCTCTCCCCCTACCCACCTGTCCCCTCCCGCTTACCTTTGTTTATCCAACTACTCCTTTCTCTTCCTTACTTGACTGTACTTTTTTGTTTAAGACTGGGAGGGGGTGTAGAAGAATGCGTGGTGGTGGAGGCAGGGGAGGTAATAATAATAATAATAAATAATAATATAATAATAATAATAATAATAGTAATAAGGTGGGGGCGCTCACCATCCACTTATTCGATGCAGTGCTGCTCCAGGGTGACTGCCCTTTCCTCTCCTCCTTCCTTCTTTCCTTCCATCCTCTTCTGTCTTTCCTTCATTCATTCCTCATTCTTCTGCCTACGGGTGACTTTACACTCCCTCTTCTGTCTTTCTTTCCTTCGTTCTCTCCTTTTACTTCTGCTTGTGGGTGACTCTATACTGAGTGACAAGCCAAATGGTTTCTTGTACACCAGGAGACCAATTACAACGCTGGATTGTAACCGTATAACCAAATTTTGGCACCTGGTGGTTTAGTGGGTAATTACGGTGCTCCAATCGGATTGAGCCGGTGAAGGTTTATACCCAAGGGCTGGTTGGTGTTTATTGCTCGCGCAATGCCACTCAGGGATGAGTGAGGCTGGCCACTCTCATTTTAAATGTCAGGACCAACTTGCCTAGCCCCGGGCTCCTACGCTTCTCATAGGGCAATGTAGGACTGGATGATGAATGAATAATAATAATAATAATAATAATAATAATAATAATAATAAGGGAGGGAGACTGGGAGTTTAACTAAGCAAAATATTAATGTAAGAGCTAGACGTAGCATTTGATTTCCTTACAATGTTCGTTATTTAATCTGTGCCTTTTTAAAAGATTGGTCTCAAGCAGACAACGGTCCCCCGTGGCTCCTTATTGTTACTTATAATTTTCCCAGTATGTTTAATCTCTTTCGAATAATATGCTATTGTTAGTGCGACCTATCGCTAATTGCTCTTGAAGGATCCTTAAAGATTATTATAGAATGTATTCCCCATCAGAGAAAAAACAATTAAGAAAAAATAATGTCTCGCTTTTGCCGTCCAACGTTTGGACAGGAAGCCAGGGCTGCCAACTGTTCCAACAATGACACCTTCATAAATATTTCTTATGTTTCGTTTTTATCGTATTTTTTTCCGAGTAAGTATAAGCGATATTATGTGCTTATATTTTTGGGAGTATTAAAGGATAAGGATGTAAGTTTTAGAGCTTTTTTTTTTTTTTTTTTTTTTCCCCTAAATGAGTAACTGCGTGGTTGTGCATCTTGGGTAGGCGCTGAATCTGACTGCAGACCAGCGGCAGTGTTGACAATTTAGCGATTTTCACGCTAAATCTAGAAGTTTTAAAACCAATCTAGCAGGGACTTTTTTTTTTTTTTTTACTCTATACCTAGCGGTTTTCAATCCCCTGTCTGGCTGTTTTTTTTTGGCTGATTTCCCACAATCTGGTGGATTTTTACCACTTTTAAGACCAGTCTAGCGGATTGATAGAATTTACATTTGACAACACTGATCAGCGGCCAGTCTCAGTTATGTGTTTCTGTTGGGTGAGGTAGGGTAGTGCAATAAGCTCTGTCACGTTTTGGGGGTTAAGAATTGCTTGTGTGCTACTCAGAGCTTTTGCTACGGTGCAAACACAAACCACAGTGAAACTCAACGTGGAAACTGTAATGGTGCAGTGTGTTGTTGAAGAAAAACATTCAAAGGTACATTTTAGCGAGTTGGACTGGCTGACATCGCAGCAGCACGAACAAACATTGCCATCTCTCTCCATCTTGAGGCTGTAACAGTAATGCTAGAATGTGGTGATACAAAGAAGTGCAGTGGAATGGCCGTAGAGCTGTAGTATTAATTTATTTTCCCATCAAGCTGCCAGAAATAAGCTGCAAAGGTACGAAAATCTGGATTAATTTGAGGTGAACGAAGTCTAGTTCCTCCCAAGAGTCATCGAGCTGGCTGCTTGGAGATTTTTGCAGGTGAGTGTAAAGGTTGTTCTCGAAGTGGCTTTGGAGATTTCGTGACAGCTTATCGTTATTGCTTTATTCTGAATATTACACTTGAGTATCCTTATGAGCGTTGTTACTTCAGACTACAGTTTGTCGACATTGAACCCCCCCCCCCGCTAATACCAATACACAAGTCCTGTATGAGACAGCCCTAGCATGTATTCAATATGGACGGTGGGTGTTAGCGCCGAAGTGGTGACATGTAGAGGTGTATGGTATGTAGGAGGACTGCTGGGCCTTGATAGCAGGCTGTGAAGCCTATGCCCAGAGTCGGACACACACACACACACACACACCGGTTAAATGAAAAATAAATTGCTAGTGGAAAGGGGTTACGAAGTCTGCTATGCCTTAGAAAACGAGAGTAAATTTTATGGTTTGAAGCAGTGCTAATTTATTGGAAGTGAGTGAACGAATGGCCTGTAATACTGTATTTTATATTAACATTTATTTATCTACTGTATTTATAGCTACTGTATTGTCATTCATCCTGTTACGGATGTTGTTCCCTCAGCCACTGCTTGGAGTAATATATTGTTAACCAGTTCATTCCTTAAGTATTTGTATTGTTATTCTAGCTAACCTTAGACTACTTTCTTCAGCTTAGGAGAGTCCCATACTAAGGAGCGAGTAAATGAAAGCCATACCTCAACTCTGCAGCTTGAAAAGTCCCTCACATTTTAGTATAATTGTCTAGGGATAGGTATTAAAAAAAAAAATAAAAGTAATCAAGTTAAAGTGGTAAAGTAAATCCTCGATCGGGATTCACAGACTTACGATCAGTTCCTATCGTAAGTTTGATTTTTTGTCGCAGCTCTGAGGATGTGTTCGGAGTACTTTGCAGGGTTTGACCGCGCTCGTAAGACTTTCCATCTACTATCTACAAGCAGTCGCCTCAGTCCCTAAACGGGTGGTCACATGCAAGTCTCCTATTCACCCTGTCCTCCCCCCTTTTGCTCTCCTCCCTCCAACTCGCACCTTCTCTCATATTTCTCCCCATCCCTCCACGTCGTCTTGGTCTCCCCTTCCACCTCATTCTTGGCTTCCCCCTCTCCCTCTCCCCCCTCCACCTCATACGCATACACACATCTACTTAGTTTCTCTATCTCCATCCTCTCCACCTGGCCAAACATTCTCAAAGTATTTCTCTTAACACTTTCTCACCAAAGCAGCACCACAACGCTCCTTCATCATTTGTTTGTTTCCATGTAACGTCACTTGCTTCTCTCAAACAAGTCATTTTCATTGCATTCACTCTCGCTGACATAAAATGCCCCCCCTACTTCATCCTCAGAGCGAGGAGAAAATAATAACCATAGATATTTATCAGAGAAGGGAATGTACGGAAAGTGGAAAAAATGAAGCATACTGCCAAACACTTCAGTATCGCAAAACGTTTCAGGCATAATGTATGAAACAGGCATAGAAGTGGTGAGAGCTGCCTCTACTACGACCGAGAGGGTTGGTGAAGCGTCCGGGAGTTAAACAAGGAGAGCATAAGATGGGAATTTATCGTGTACTATGTAAAAAATGTGAACGGTCATATATAGGAGAAGCATTGGAGGAATAGGAAAAAAGAATAAGTGATCGATAATATGATGTTAAGAAATTTCAGTTTGAATTATGCAGCTGTTAAACGTAAGTGGGATGCCACATATAGAATAAACTTGTACGAAAGTAATTTTCTTTAGGTAGGCAATAAAGATGATATATGACAAAAGAACGTGACTAGAAATTGCTTATAGTGAGAAATTTGATACTTTCACCCAAAGCAAAGGATTATTTATGTTAGGAAAATTACTGGCGTTCTTGTTAACTAGGAGGAAGCCAGGCTAGGTCATTTCCAGTGTTTCAGAAGCAAAACGGGTCCCTTCTCTGCACTGGGTGTTTTTGTACCTCTCTCTCTCTCTCTCTCTGACCTGAGTTTTGCCCTTTTGCAGCTTATTTCACGTAGCTGAGCGGGAGAACAAGACAATGCTGTGGCACTACATCCTTTCCACAGCACTTCTTCATGACTTGGATCGTATTCTAGTATTAATCTGTTGCTACAACTCAGTATTCAAGGTGGGGAGAAGGCAATTATAGGCCAGGTTAGAGTAAAATAGGTATAGTGGTTATTCTCAGGTTAATTATAGCCTAGGTCTGATAGCATTAAGGTCGCTAGCTAGAGTAAAACATGAAAAATTTTAATCGAGGTGGAGAGGTTAATTGAGCTATATTTCTTTGTGGTTGTATTCCTCTTACTCTTCGTCTCAAAAACTATAGCTAATTGTCTAGAGTCACGCAACACTACTGATCGTTTCTACACAGCGATGAGGCATTTTTTTTTTGAATGAGGTTTTTATTTTTTACATCCAAATGTTTGTATTATTTAAGACTGGGATTACTTTTTTACTGACATTAACAATAATAGGTAGCTACGATCCATTTTTCATTGATAGTCCAGCTGACGGATTTGGACTCACTGGGTTAATTTATCAAGATTATAGCGATACAGCTGTCTGTGTTGGAGTGTATACATTGTTGGATATTCTGTGTCCCTGGCATATATGGATATTTTACAAACAAACTTTTATCGAAATCATTAATCAGTTAAATAGAGCAGGTCCCAAGACAGGACCCTGTGGCCAACTTTGTGACGCAAATCCTGTACACTCGACCAAAATATCTTTACAACCTTCCGTCTTACCTTTCGAAGCAGTGAAAGAAAACATATGAAAACATTTTCCAGTAGTTCCTGAAGAGTTGTATATGTCCAGTAATTTTATCAGTACGACATGGAAAATGAAGTTTATGCAATATATATGTGAAGTAAATAGTTCATGCAGAAGAATTCCCCAAAAGAAGAACCAGATAAGTAACAGCGCTGAATGTGAAACCATTGATCACCTGTGATTTTTTTTTTTTAACTGAGTGTACATTTTTCTGTTTAAGATAGGCAGTGTTTTGCTTTATACTATAATGTGCAATATTTCCTTGTAACGTTATTTTTTTTTTCTAACTATATTTTCTTTCTTTACAATACTTGGTAATATAATTTACCTGAGGAATAGGAGCAGGACAAAACACTGGACCCAGCGGTACATGTTCTCATATATATATATATATATATATATATATATATATATATATATATATATATATAAACTAGTGCTTGCCCTCTAAAATTTGCGGGGCTAACTAATGGTCTTTCCATCACAAAATGTTGCGAATACCATTATCTTTGTTTCCATACTGTACAGTTATTGAGCGAACAGTGACCAGTTCTGACCAAAAAGTTGTCCGAATGCAAAAAGAATTAGCTTGGTGGATATCTATTACCGGTACCGTTCTCGTGAAAGAAATTAATAAACGCACAGACAGACACAGACATTCACAACTTGACTATGTATATACAGTATATATATATATATATATATATATATATATATATATATATATATATATATATATATAGATAGATAGATATAGATAGATAGATAGACAGATAAATAATGGTAGATAGATATAATGCAGGTAGTCTATGTGTACTATACATTGTCAGCCATCGTGACCGGAAGAGACCCGCTACACATAAGGGAGTGCATTACAGTACGATATTATTCAGTACCGGTATGTAATCATTATGGAATATAAGACTTCTCCTTATAAAACAGTTCTCTTTAACACAAATAAGGCCTACGGGTTTTATATTATTCTTGTTGCCGCCAGACGATTTAATTCAACCCAGATAACAGCCATGTGGGGAAGACGTAAAAGTATCCTCCAGTAACACGATGAAGTCAGACGTTTTTCTCATTACCCTCGATTTCTTAACCCCTGGATACCGGCTAATGTCAATTTTAGTAGTCTTCCTGCTGTGGGACGATTTTACTGAACTTAGGGAAGGATTATGAAGGAGTTTAATTACGCTACATCTAACCTCTGCCGTTCGAAAATTCTGTCTAAAGAGGAATAAAATCGTCAGTCGATGGTAATTATATATAAACAGAAGAGGGCATCCCGGCCGCATTGGGTGAAGGTATCATTTATTGGGTACTGTGTCAACCGCATTCAGAAAAGGAGAGGTGTACTGTTGACGTATTTAGTGTCGTCTGTTTTATGTATAGGAATATCACTGGAAAAAGTTGAACCATAGGAGAGAGAGAGAGAGAGAGAGAGAGAGAGAGAGAGAGAGAGAGAGAGAGAGAGAGAGAGAGAGAATACGGGGACAAGCGACGAGGGTAACAAAGCTGCTCATCGTCAAACTAGTCCCTCTCCCCATCCTTGGTGGTGGAGTGGTGAGGTGTGGCAACGGAGGGGGGGCCTTGTGCATACGTTATTTGCCCCTCCCTCCCGATTCCCGTACTGTCCGTAACCCCTTCACTACGATAACAGTTTAACTATTTTTATCCCTTACTGCATCCAAGCGATTATTTTCTTCTAGAGAGAGAGATTTCGGGAAGTAAATAAGCTGTATAGGGTATGGCGTCCTCATGAAACTCTTCGCCAACAAACCCTCTCATAAACTAAAAAATATTCGTCTACAGGCAGCTAGAATAGCCTAAATGGAAAAGGGTCATATAAGTGAAGTGGTTAACTGTATTGCTTAGTTTAGGTTAGACTGGATTGTGCTAGGTTAGGTTAGGTTAGTAGAGCGGATCGTGTTGAGTTGGATTGTGCTTGGTTTGGTGCGGTTAGGTTCAGTGAGTTTAGGGTTGGAATGAGGTACGTTGTGTTGAGATCGATTAAGCTGGTTTAGATTGGTTCTGACTGGATGATACTGGGTAGGAATGAGTTAGGTTTGATTAGGTTAGATTGAGTTATGATGGAATGGTGAGGTGTAGCGCTAGGTAAGTCTTGGTTACAGGGTACTGTATTTGCATGTACCTATGCCAGCCACACCCTTATTAATTGATTTTAATTAGGTTAGCTTATAGTCAGTTCGGGTGAACTGGATTAAACGAAAGAAAAAAGAAGGATTAAGATTAAGGTACCGGTATATTGATTACAGAATGGTAATTAAGACAGTAATTTTTGCAAGAACAAGCCTATTAATTGAACAGGAATAAATAATACATTATCAGCTTTTGGAATGTTTTGTCAGAATAAAACAGGCAACAATCTGAAACACAGCCTGCTGCCCCTGTTACTACTGAGTGAAGAGGGACAGCGAGGAAACAAAGTATGCCCAACATTCTGACCAGCATGAGAAATTAACTCGAGGAATTTCACTGCGAGCTTGTCTTGGCTGAGTGATGCTGGGTTAGGTTAGGCTGAGGTGGATTGTATTGCGTTTGGTTATGAGGGTTAGGTGGTGGAGTGGTATGGCGAGGTATAAAAGCGGGGGGACTGTTTACAGAATCTACAGTATGTACGCCCCTGCTCCCTCAGTTATGTCGCATAGTCCCTAATTGTCTTAGACTAAACTGAGTGTGATTAGATTCGATTGGATTAGGTTACATGAAATTAGATTATGTTAGGTTAGATTGTGTCGGTTTGGACTGGGTTGGGTTAGGTGGACTTCGATTGAAATGAGTTGGGTTAGGCGGGCCTGGATTGGACTGAGTTGGGTTAGGTGGGCTTGGATTGGACTGATTTGGGTTAGGCGGGCTTTTATTGGATTGAGCTAAATTAACTTTGAATGGATTGCACTGAGTTGGGTTAGGTTAATAAATAAATTAGAGTGGATTTAACTGTTCAATTGGATTGAATTAGGAGTGGTTTGGTGAGGTTAGGATAGGTCAGGGTAGGGTGGACAGGACCAAGGCAAGTTTGGTTGGGTTGGGTTAGGGTGAACTGGGTTGGGTTGGGTTTTGGTGGTTGGATAGGGGCTTACTGAGGCTCCAGAACAATGGCCATAATTGTTGTTGCACTTCTGTCAGCTCGGTTCCGACAGGGTAAGCTGAGTCTGTGAGAGTTATGGTACGTTGGATTGTGTTGGTTTAGGTCATGGTTATTTGGCGTGAGTTGAATTTGGCCAAGCTGGATTAGGCTAGATTAGTTAGAATGGATGAGTTTTGGTTGGCCTGTATTTCTTAAGGTTAGGGTTGTTTACATTACCTACAGCTGTATACGGTAAAATTATTTATCACTAAGCCACATCAGTCAATGGCTATTGTTTTCGTTTCTCGTTTTGGAGATGTCAGTTTGGACCCAGATAAAATTTTCTTACCTGTGGCCAGATAAATTCGTCAGTGACAGTTGCTGAGGGTGCACCACACTGAATTTCGAAAATCATAGAAAGAAAAATTGGGAAAAGCTCAGGACGTAGGTTGATTGTACATAAGTTATTTGTAATATTACATTCTCATTCAACATTTATCCTATGTTATAAATACAAAATGATATAAAATCCAATGAAATGGCTAGAATTATGTAAAATGAACACACACACACACACACACACACACACACACAGTGCTTTTCTTACAGTGCACTTACGTGAATTTATTAGGATTCATACAAGAGAGAGAGAGAGAGAGAGAGAGAGAGAGAGAGAGAGAGAGAGAGAGAGATTAACCCCACCACGGCAGCTGACTGTCATATATTTTGGATAAGGTGGGTGAGTAATTGTTTAATGTCCTACTCGTGCTTGTCTCTCCTTCCTCATAGTGCACCAGAGAGAGGGAGGAAATGGATAGGCCTATTAGTAGGCTATAGTACCGTATTCGAAGGAGAGCAATCATGTGTTAATTTCCAGATACCTAATCCCAGAGTTTATCCAGGGTGGCTGCTCTCTCTCTCTCTCTCTCTCTCTCTCTCTCTCTCTCTCTGTACATAATAGCACTGTGACTGCTGAGGATGTGAGTGGAGTTCGCACTGTGGACAGAATTAAAAAATGAAATCCGGGAAAGATGTTTGGTAAAGAAGTCTGCTGATAACAAAGGAGACGTGCGTAGATGGTATTGTAAGATGGAGACAATGGATGCAGATAAGGTGGTGAATGCGCTGCCTGAGTGAGCTGGGAGGTTGGAAGAGGCATGCTAGCAAAAATAAGAGAATGTTTTTTGTACGTTAAATTCTAGGGCTGAGTGCAAGAAGGGCCAATGTCAAAAATCGCTCATATGGAGATAAGGGGACCAGGGAGCTTGTAAAATAAAGGTCTTTCAGTGCTACAAAGGCCAATGTTGCCAGAGTCTTAGGGAGGATGCTATAACACAACTAGAGGACGGACCACGGAAACTTGCGCCTAAAAAGCTGAAGGACCTGATTGATCTTCCTTTGATTTCTGCTGGAAGTAGACATTTCTACAGGAGCTTACAGGTAGCAGATGGTGTAGATGATAATTATTTAGATGACACAAGAGTGTAATTTCTCATTAGTCTTTATACACCGAAAAATGATTGTCTTAAAGTTTTTGGAGATCTGGCTAATGTTTCAAATCAGGAATGATGTTTATGAAAAAAAATATATATATAATTACCAAATTTTTGTTTATAAACAATGGAAATATTACCTAAAATAAGGAAATTACACTTAGGTAAATTTAATATTCAGTTAAAAACATGTAACAATAATTTTATTTAAAAAATATGCAAATTATTATCGAATAAGAGAAAATTATGTCATAGGAAAATATTCTTTACATATATTTATTATTTTTTTCACAATGCAATGCAGCTTTTAGTTACTGGAAAGACACTATGTGATTGCTACTTGGCTTAAACAATAACGAAAAAATTACTTTTATGTCCATTCTTCTTAGCTGAATTTTAGTGAAGCCTGCAAACTTTTAAATGCGTTTTCCTCAAAACCTCATTTTTTGACATTGGCCCTTCTTGCACTCAGCCCTAGAATTGTGAGGAAGGGAGGTATGGAAGTCAAGGGGTCATTTCTCGTCTGATATGGAAGCTCCCAAACACCCTTTCCTTACCAATTTATTTCTACGTTTGCCATTTTATTTAATTGGTTTTATCCTATTTAAGCAATCTGTGTCGATGATACAAAGGAATAGATATGACACAAAAGACTAGTAAGGTGTAATATGCAAATTTAATAATTAAGGAAGAAATGTTAGTAAGCTTGCTCACCCTACGGCAATACGGGTCGAGAGGAAGAAGTAGACAGGAGATGGAGTTGGCATGGTATGTTCGAAGGAGCACATGGGAAATGGTGTTCACACATTACACTTTTTAAACTTGATAGTCGACGGAAAAGTATAAACAAGAGGCAGCATCCAGTGAGTGCAATACCCGAAACATTTGCCCGTGTCCAGTGACCTTGACATTCGACTAGTGGTTCTCAAAATCAAATTACTTCATCCTTGTTTGATCCTTAACACTTCCACCAACATAGGTCCAGATCAGATGAAAAATGAGTTGAGCTTACCCTGTGACCTTGAGATCTGGCTTATTTTCAAAGTCTCTTCATTCTTGGCTGATCCTCAAACCTTCCACCCAGTTTGGTCCAAATCGAATTAAAAGTGTGGGAGTTATGGCGTTGAACATTTCACTTATAGCTTTGTGACCTTGACCTTTGATGGGTTATGCTCACGGTCTGATCTCTTCATTCTTGCCTTACTCTGAACTCTGCCATCAAAATTAATGTAAATCAGATACACGGCTATTGAATTCGATGTTTCCCTGTGAACATAACCTTTGACTGTCCCTGTGACCTTGATCTTTGACTAATTGCTTTCAGGATAAAATCTTTCTCCCCGGATTATCCTGAACCCTTCCATAACGTTTGGTGTAACTCTGATAAAAGTTGTTTAAGTTGATCCCGCTATGTGACCTTGATCTTTTCACTAATATTCTAAAATACTAATACCAGTGCCACTACTACTACTACTACTACTACTACTACTACTACCACCACCACCACCAATACTATCGACAGTACTATTACTGCTACTACTACCACTACTACTATCGCTACTACTACTACCACTGCTACTTTTAATAATAATCGGTCAGGCCCTTGGCTGACCTCTGCCCTTCGTCTAACATTGGCATAGGCCTAAATAAGATCAAATCAGTTCATTTTCTTCACACACACACACACACACACACACACACACACACACACACACACACACACACACACACACACGTCGAGTAAAACAATCGAACGCCCTTTCTTCATATGCATGGCTGTAAATAAATGTATTATAGAGTATATGGATAGGGCAGTGAGGGGTAGCCAGGAGTCAGAAGGCTAGAACTGTGTGTGGATGAGTTTGTGGTCCATTTCTTTCACGTTTGTGCATTGTGTTTTTATTTCTGGATCATACGTCACTTATGTTTATGGTGGAAAAGAGGATTAGAGATGGATAGATTGATATATAGATACCATTGATAGATAGATAGATAGATAGAGAGAGAGAGAGAGAGAGAGAGAGAGAGAGACGGTACATTATATGCACATATGTCTTGTGTATAAGTGTATATTTATGTCTGCATCTATATATATTTATGTAATTCATATGTATGTGTATATGCATGAGTACAAATATGTACTCTATATACTCACATTGCATATTGATCTACCAGTACTGTCATTTCTCTTTTCTCTTTTTCCTCTATTTTTTTCCTCCCGCCTCCCCCCACCGCCGCGTCTCCCCGTGGCCGTGTGCTTTTAGGCTGGCAGCAGGGAAGACGGCCCCGAACACCACACTAATGGAGGCAGAGGACACACACACTGCAGACACACGCCGTCCCCACCATTAGCCCCCAAACCCATTTCCTTACACCCAGGAGCCAAGTGTAGCCGTGTGCTTAGCGGGAGTCGATTCCCTGATGGCATTTCTTGCTTTCTCAGAGGCGACTTTTAGAGGTTTGCTGCGCGTGAGAGGGATTTGGTGTGTGTGTGTGTGTGTGTGTGTGTGTGTGTGTGTGTGTGCCCGTCCGTTGCAGAGTGCCTTGGCTAGAGTGACGCCTTTTTTTTTCTTTCTTTCTTTTTTAGGTGCGCAGTGTGATAGAGGGAATTTAAATGTCACATGCCTACTTTGTTTTTCTTTTTGTACTTATTATTAAATGTAAAATTAGGAAGAGTTGTCACTCGGCAAAGAATGAAAATGAAGTGAAACGACCAAGAGAGAGAGAGAGAGAGAGAGAAGGGGGGCGGCGAGGGGGAGTACGTGATATATTTCCCCCATCCAGACCTTCACTCTATGCTTGGTGTCCGTGGTACGGTCGTTATAATTATATAAGGAGAGGAGGAGGAGGATGCCTCTGTAGGGAGCGAGTTTCTGACCAACCTTCCTATAGGTTCATATCCCATTAGCTTAGTATAACCCATAGAACCTCCCCTTCCCATATTTTCCTATATATATGACATGTTTTACTCTTTTGTATGCTTTTTAATGCAAATTATCCCCAAGAAAATAAACATACATAACAGGCGGGGGAATATTCATGTGTTCTGTGGTGCTGGCTTAATCTGCTGAGTAGGTGCTGATACAAGGGAATATTAGTGTGCTTCGTGCTGCAGACTTAGACAGTACGTGCTGATACAAAGGAATATTAGTGTGCCTTGTGCTGCTGACTTAGACTGCTGAGCAGGTGCTGATACAAGGGAATATTTGTGTGCTATATGCTGCTGATTTTAACTGTTGAGTAGGTGCTGAAACAAGGAAATATCAGTGTGGTATATGCTGATGACTTAAACTGCTGAGTAGGTGCTGAGTTGAGGCGCCTCCTGAGCTCACAAGATTGGTGGTACCATATCTACTGCCCGCACCAGGAACTGAACCCTGTCACTGTCGGGCCGGCAGTTTCGAAGCTAAGAAGAACAATTCGGCAACCGCTGCAGGGAGGACGAAAACACAATAAAGACATCGTCCTGGTGGAGGCAATGATTTTGTGTTGTACGTTACTGATACCTTTTTCATATCGACATTGTTTTACTGCATAATATATAGGAAAGTATCAGAGTGCCGAATGACAACAAAATAGTTGAGGAGATAGACTCCTAATCCCCCTCCCCCACCAGAAAATGGTTTAAGCATTCTGTTAGTTAAGAAGCCGCCCTAACACATCTTCTTTAACGATTTATTTTGGTTATTACATCTTAATTCCTTCTCTGCCGTGCCTTCTATTAGATAATGATTCATGCTACGCCCAAAGGATTTTACTGACCATACGAACAATCTTTACAAATGAAAAGTCACTTTTTAATGATCTTTCTGTGTCAGTCCAGAGATCATAATTTTTTTTTCTTACTCGCTTGCTCCGGGTTTCTAATTGTCTTTCATTCACATTCTCAGACGTATTCCATTCTTCCCTGGCATGCCCACTTAATACTCAGGGCCTCCAAGCTCTTCCCGTCTTTCACAACCACTGTTTGTTTGCGTCTGTAAACAGACAGACAGACAGACAGACAGACAGACACACACACACACACACACACACACACACACACACACACTCATTTCAACACCCAGACACACACCCATTACAAAAACCCATTGGTCCCTATCTTTAGACCTCAAAACAGTATTGATATTCATACCAGTACCCTTTAACGCCAGTCACTAAAGGAAGGTCGTCAGTATTCATGCTAGCCTCTAAATATTTAACCAAGATATTATTTACATAATTTACTGCATACTAAATTAGCCAAAAGAGTTTATAGTGCTCTTTTAGCAGTTAACTTGTGTGTGCTCAGAGAGTGGGGGAGGGGGAATCTGGTTTATATAATTTTGCGTCGACTGAGGTGTGTGTGTGTGTGTGTGTGTGTGTGTAAGAGAGAGAGAGAGAGAGAGAGAGAGAGAGAAAGTACGAGCATGTTTGAAAGTGCTTCTTTGCCTTATACATCTCTCACCCTTTGTGGAGAGACAATTTTGTCCTCTGCCACGCCCTTGTCCACACCCTCATCAACACTTCTCCGGACGCCTACAGTATATTCTATGCTTTTTCACAATAACAGGGCCTAAAATTCACATCTTTCCATCTTCTATCTGTCTATCTATTGCCAGACGCCTCAGTCCCATTTGGGGTGGTCACAAACAAATCGCCTCCAAGTCGCCCTGTCCCCCGCCATTTCACTGCCCTGCTCCCATTAACACCCCCCTCTCTCATATACCTCTCCACCCCATCCCTCCATCTCATCCTCGGCCTCCCCCTCCCTCTTCCCCCCTCCACCTCACTCACCTACACTCTCTTCGTCAGTCTTTCACCCTCCATCCTCTCCACATGGCCAAACCACCTCAGTGTATTCCTCATAACGCTTCCTATCACATCCACACCACAACGCTCCTTTGTATGCCTGTCTCTCCATGTGACTCCACAGGCTCCTCTTAAATAACTCATTTCCACTGCTCTCACTCTTGACTTGTGTCCTTCCAACAACGTCCAAGCTTCACTTCCGTACGTTAGAGTTGGTATCACAATACTGTCATGTAGTGACTTTTTCACTTCCATGCTCACTTCCCTGTTTCTTATCACAGCTTTCAAAGAACCAGCAACCTTTCTTCCCTGCTGTACCCTTTCACGCACTTCACCCTCCAAACCTCCATCCTTACTCATCACACTACCCTAGTACTTAAACGTACTCACATTTTCCAATTCCTCACCATCCAACCTCGCTGTACATTCACTGACTTCACCTCTCTCAAAGACCATCACTTTACTCTTCCCTACATTCACCTTTAGATTCCGTTTTTTTACACTCTCCCAAACTCATCCACCAAGCCTTGCAGCTCCCCTTCGTCTTCACTCAACAACACAGTATCATCTGCAAACAACAGTACAGGGAGTTTCCAAACACTATCCTCTCTCACCAGGGCCACTCCAACATCCACTACCCTACCTTGTACCTCTTTTATTACCCCATCCATGTAAAGATTGAACAACCATGGAGACATGACACATCCCTGTTTCAACCCAACTTTCAAAGAGAAAAATTCACTTAGTTCACCATCCACACGCACTGAAGCCTTCGCACCATCGTACATACTCTTCACAGCATTCAACAACTTCCTATCTACTCCTAACACTTTCCACAATCCTTGTCTATCCACCCTGTCATATGCTTTCTCCAAATCCATGAAAGCCGCATACAACTTCTTTCCCTTCTCTAGAAACGTTTCCACTAAATATCTAAGAATGAATATTTGATCTACACAACCTCTTCCCTTCCTAAAGCCTCCCTGTCCTTCTCCAACTAATTTCTCTGTTCTTTCTCTAACTCTGTCAATAAGTATCCTGCCATACACTTTTCCTATTATACTAAGAAGACAAATGTCCCTATGATTACCACACACTTCTTCTTCCCCTTTTCCTTTGTAAAAGGGAATAATTATACCTGACTTCCAATCCTCCGGGACTCTACCTTCCTCCCAGGCCAATCTGCACATCTTCCACATCGATTCTACTACTATCTCTCCCCCATGCTTCAGCATTTCACCACACACTCCATCAATTCCTGGGGCTTTCCCCGATTTAACTTTCTTCATTGCTTCCACAACTTCTGTCCTACTGATTTCTTCCTGTCTTCTCACCTCCCTCCTTCTCCCAGCCATTCCCCAGCCACTTATACTCGCATTACTTCCATCCTCTATGTTCAACAATTCCTTGAAGTGTTCTCTCCATCTGCTCACTTTTTCTCCCTTCTCCACTAGTAATCTACCATTTTTATCTTTCACTCCCTGCTAACTTCACTTCCACCCTGTCTTACTCTTTTCACCTCTTTCCAGAACATTTTCTTACAGTCCCTCCACTTTACACTCAAATTCCTTCCAAATTCCTCATCCACTCTTTTCTTACTCTCTCTTACTAATCTTTTCACCTCTCTCTTTCTTTCTACATATAAATCTCTCTTCCGCCTCTCAACTTCTTCCACGCCCATATTTCTCATCCATTCATTGTATGCTTTCTTCTTTTGTGCCACAGCCTGTCTCACCTCTTCAGTCCACCACGCTGTTCCGTGCACCCCCCTCCGTCTTCTCTTCCTTCCACACACCACATCACATGCTGCACATATTTCTTCTGTAAATATCCTACACACACCTTCCACGTCTCCCATCTTTCCATCTTGAGCGCTGAAATATAACAACAGATTAACACAAGAACATGACTTTGTCACGGAGAAGTGCAATGACGATGTAGCCTAGTCGTAATATTGTCTTGGTATACCATTGCGTTACGGGAACAAATCTGCAAAAGGTGAATATCTCTACCAAGTTAAGGTGAAACAAGTTATCACCAACAGTTCTGTCGCCTCCTCTCTCTCTCTCTCTCTCCACGGACTCAAATCAGTGTGGTGGACCTGCAGTTGGCGATCCCTATGGCATTGATCTGAGGCCAGATGAGGTCACCAGTGTCGGTTGTTGCGGATTCACCACACTGATTTTCACAGTGCTCAGAGAGAAGAGCAGGGCAGGCGGCGGAACACTAAACACGTTTTCAAAGTAATACGTACGGTACAAGTTTCTTCAGTTAGCCCACAGACTGACGCCAACATATCTTCAGCCACCAATATCCACGTGATTATAACCTATCCTGTACCCACATCCACACTTACACCCACATTCATAATCCTCGACATCCGCACGCACAGTTAGGCCCACACCCACACCCACACCCGCACTCACATTCAATCCTCGACACCCACGCCCATAGCCTAATCATTTATAAATGAACAATATAACTGTGTCACAGTAAAACCCGTAAACCCCAGTGTCTATAGGTCACCTTCACTTACGATACAATCTCCACGCTACCCAACGCCACACGACTTTTTATTGGTACGGTACCAGCCCACATTACTGGTGACAGAGGTGCCTTGCCAAGTTACAAACTCCTAAGCTACAGTACATTTGGCAGCAGCAGAAATCTACGATACTATACGGTACGGACATCAATGGCAACGATTCTCTACAATATTCACATATTACCACTGGTGGCACTTACCTACCCAGCTACCTACCAACCTTCCAATCTACCTATCGACACATCCACATATATACCACTACCCAGAAAATTAAAATGCGTACCCATTAGCTCAACATTCACACATTCACATTTATGACAGTAACCTACCGTATTCTAACCGTATTTCGTGATACATTTGCCCTAGCGATTTATTCTGCAGGTTACCTCTCATTATTTACCATATATCAGTGATGCAAAGTGTGACGATATTAAAGAGATTTAAATAAAATATAAGTGAATGTTAAGGCGTTATCTGCAAAATAATTATCTGAGGGAGCAGTGCTACGAAACCTACAATTAGGCTATACGCCGCTTAGAGTACAGTACAAGTCCCAGGCATAAACCTCTATTCTCTTTCATGAAGGAGGATCCCAAGCACCTCTTCCTCAACGATTTTTTTTTTTTTATCCGGTTGGTTGATATCATCTTGTTAATTTATTTATGGAGAGTATGACGATATTAGAATGCTTTAATCAACATAGAAGACGACAGTAACGTATAAAAAATAAAAATAAATGGCTTAGAAAGAGATGTTTGGGAGCTTCCATAACCGACAACAATACGAGCCATAGAGGCATAAGAAGCAGAAGCACAAACTAGCACAGGCTGCTTCTATTAACTTTGCGTCGGTTGGCCCACGAATAAAATGTAGCACACACACACACACACACACACACACACACACACACACACACACACACACACACACACACACACACACACACGAATTACACCACATCTCTAGATACGCCCATACCCACACTTACACTCTCGCAATATAAAACCTGTTATCATTCACGCTTTCATAATAATAACGTACACAATAACTTACACTTACACCTATACCCCCCCAGACACCCACGCCCACATGTTTATTCTCTTTCCTGTACCCACACCCACACCCAGGCCCACACCCACGACCCCTGACCCCTCCGTGACCCCAGCCTGACTATTCCAAGCTCACCTGCCTTATGAAGAAGGGTGGAGAACAAGTAAATGAAATTGTGTGTGTGTGTGTGTGTGTGTGTGTGTGTGTGTGTGTGTGTGTGTGTGTGTGTGTGTGTGTGTCTGTGTCTGTGTGTCTGTGTCTGTGTGTGTGTGTGTGTATCCACGCCCCTCACCCTGCTAAATTGATGAGTTGAAATAACAGATTCCAATAACCCCACCTAACACGAACTTTGCGCTGGAGAGGGACGCCTTCAGGTGGTGGCACTGATTTAAAACAGGAAACTCTCCTGCCCCATTTTGTCGGCGCTGCTGCCTGGGTATGCAGTAGTTCCAAAATTGCCTCCGTATCTCTGTCCAGCTCCACACACACACACACACACACACACACACACACACACACACACACACACACACACACACACACACACACACACACACACGCACGCACCCACGCACGCACCCACGCACGCAAGCACACACACACACACACACACACACACACACACACACACACACACACGCACACGCACGCACGCACGCACACACACACACACACACACACACACACACACACACACACACACACACACACACACACACACACGGACAATTTCAGTTTGCCGTGCATGGCTCTCACGTCCACATAAGCCTGGGGTTGCAAATAATACCTCTATCCAGCCCAGAGAAAGTCGTATGTTCAGAACTGTTATGGAACATCCTATCCTGCCTCACCCTGCAATACCCTACCTCACCCTGCAATAACCATCTCACCCTTCCTCACCCTGCAGTTACCATCTCACCCTTCCCTCACCCTGCAATAACCCTCTCACCCTTCCCTCACCCTACAGTTACCATCTCACCCTTCCCTCACCCTGCAATAACCCTCTCACCCTTCCCTCACCCTGCAGTTACCATCTCACCCTTCCCTCACCCTGCAATAACCCTCTCACCCTTCCCTCACCCTGCAATAACCATCTCACCCTTTCCTCACCCTGCAATAACCATCTCACCCTTCCCTCACCCTGCAATAACCATCTCACCCTTCCCTCACCCTGCAGTTACCATCTCACCCTTCCCTCACCCTGCAATAACCCTCTCACCCTTCCCTCACCCTGCAGTTACCATCTCACCCTTCCCTCACCCTGCAATAATCTTCTCACCCTTCCCTCATCCTTCCATAACCATCTCACCCTTCCCTCACCCTGCAATAACCATCTCACCCTTCCCTCACCCTGCAGTTACCATCTCACCCTTCCCTCACCCTGCAATAACCCTCTCACCCTTCCCTTACCCTGCAATAACCATCTCACCCTTCCCTCACCCTGCAATAACCATCTCACCTTTCCTCACCCTGCAATAACCATCTCACCCTTCCCTCACCCTGCAATAACTATCTCACCTTTCCTCACCCTGCAATAACCATCTCACCTTCACCTGCAATAACCATCTCGCCCTTCCTCCCCCTGCAATAACCATCTCACCCTTCCCTCACCCTGCAATAACCATCTCACCCTTCCCTCACCCAGCTAAACACTATTTCGTTCTCATCCTACTCACCCTGCCTTACCCATCTCACCCTGCCTCAGCTTACATTATCAGTCTCACCCTGCCTCAGCTACCCTACCTTATCTGTATCACCCTACCTCAGCCTCCCTTATCTTATCCTATCGTACTTATCTCAAGGAGTCAGGGAATATGTAGAAGCACAACTATAATGTCGACAAGAGTTCTGTTATTTCTGTCTATAAGCAAAAAACAAAAACATTTACATCAATCTAGACCAAATATAACCGTGTATATGTCATGAATAAACACGGAACATACCCTCGCATATCCATAAGGGTACGGTGAAAAGTCGAGCGTGAATGAGGCAGAGGGGAATGAAAAATGAATGAGGGGATGAGTGAGAGGAGGGCTGCTGAGAAATGTTATATACGGTAATTCTTGGTAGTGTATGGCGGTGTGTATTGAACAGAGTGAATGAGGAGTAGAGAGACAGAGAGGAGATTTGTGATGTACTGTGAGAGAGAGAAAGAGAGAGAGAGAGAGGAAATGGTCAATGGCCGTAATCCACTAGACCAACCGGCGTCCATTTGGCTGTGTAATAACAATGATCACCGAACGTACTAAATGGTTTCCTGGTCTGGGAAAGAGCCACTTAATAGCTCTACAGCAAGTGAGTGGATGGTTGGCGCCTCCATCTGCTACCCTGTATGAATAGTTACGGTATTTTCATTACTTTTTTCCATGAAAACATCGGCTTTCAATTTTAAAACATTTTTTTTTTTTTTCATAAATTTATTTGTATATACAGTTACATGTATTAATGTTGTTAGTGAAGAGGAGCTGCAAGGCTTGGTGGATGAGTTTGGGAAAGTGTGTAAGAAACGGAATCTAAAGGTGAATGTAGGGAAGAGTAAAGTTATGGTCTTCGAGAGAAGTGATGTCAGTGATTGTACAGTGAGGTTGGATGAGGAGGAAATGGAAAATGTGAGTGCGTTTAAGTACTTGGGTAGTGTGATGAGTAAGGATGGAAGTTTGGAGGGTGGAGTGCTTGAAAAGGTACAACAAGGATGAAAGGTTGCTGGTTCCCTGAAAGCATTGATAAGAAACAGGGAAGAGAGCATGGAAGTGAAAAAGTTACTGCGGTACATGACAGTATTGTGATATGAACGCTAACGTATGGAAATGAAGCTTGGACCTTGTTAGAGGGACAGAAGTCAAGAGTGAGACCAATGGAAATGAGTCATTTGAGAGGAGCATGTGGAGTCACATGGAGAGACAGACTGACAAATGAGGATGTGAAGGATCGTTGTGGTGTGGATGTGGACGTGATAGGAAGCGTTAGAAGAAACACACTGAGGTGGTTTGGCCATATGGAGAGGATGGAGAGTGAGACTAACGAGGAAAGTGTATGTGAGTGAGGTGGAGGGGGGAAGAGGGAAGGGGAGGCCAAGGATGAGATGAAGGGGTGGAGTGGAGAGGTATATGAGAGACGGGGGATGTGAGGAGGGAGCAGGGCAGTGAAATGGCGGGGAACAGGGCGACATGGAGGCGATTTGTTTGTGACCACCCCTTACGGGATTAAGGCGTCTGGCAATAGACAGATAGATCTACGTGTCACTGTGTTCATATTAACCAGGCGTAAAACGGACCTCCATCATGAATATTGAGTTGTAGCAAAAGGTTGACACTAGAGTGTGGTGCTGGTCGCAAAGATTCACAAGGAAGCCTGTGAGATTAATGGAGTAAAGAGAACAGTACTGATGTGGTCAAAATACCGGAAGAATTATATACAAAGCATTACTGTGGCCTTACCGTGGTCCAAGAATCAATTCAGGATCCAGATATAGTACACACAGTCATGCCTTACATGAAGTAAAGATCATGTAGTTATAATTATGTATAGATAGGTAGATATAAATAGATCCTATATATTCATACTTATATATTATTGTGGAGGCATATGCCTTTGGTAACTTAGCCACTGTGGTCATCTCGGAACTTAGGCCTTTGAGCATGTGGCTGGCTTTTCACCCAAAGTCCTGGGATGCAAGACCATTGTATCATGCAGGTTACCACAGTTACCTCCACTAGGTGTTATCCTAGGTACTCATTTTACCTACCAACCCATAAAGGGTGGATGGACACCTGAGTCGAGTGACACCAGCTGCCCGCACCAGGAGCTAACGGGCCGGCAGCTTCGCAGTCAGTGACGCTGACCGCTCAACCACCGCGGCAGTTGGTTTTCGTGCCCTGGGTACCAACAGGCACGCAGGCTGTACTCACATGGTCCAGCCTTTTCTTTTTTGTGCACTGGACAGATCCCACGTGACCCGTGTGCCACCCTGGTTGACCTGCACACCCAAGACCTTCTCATGGACATCCGAGCTTTGGACGTCCGGGCTTTGGATGTCCGTGCGATGAACGTCCGAGCTTTGGACGTCCATGCAATGAACGTCCAAGCTTTGGACGTCCATGCGATGAATGTCCGAGCTTTGGACGTCCGTGCAATGAACGTCCAAGCTTTGGACGTCCATGCGATGAACGTCCGAGCTGTGGACGTCCGTGTGATGAACGTCCCAAGCTTTGGACGTCCGTATGATGAACGTCCAAGCTTTGGACGTCCGTATGATGAACGTCCAAGCTTTGGACGTCCGTGCTGTGGATGTCATACGGATCCCTGTCATAGACCTGATCGTTGGCTACTTGACCACTGTACTGTTGATCATAGACTTGATCATCATACGGTTGATCGTAAGCCACTTGATAATCGTATTGTTGATCGTAAGCCACTTTATCATCGTATTGTTGATCATAAGCCACTTGATCATCGTATTGTTGATCGTAAGCCACATGATTAACATACAGTTGATTGTAAGCCACTTTATCATCATACGTTTGATCATAGACTTGACGATCATACGGTTGACCGTAAGCCACCTGTTCATCATACTGTTGATCGCAAACCCCATGGTCGTAGTCCTGTTGATCATACGATTGGTCATACGACTCAGCATCATAAGCCTCGTCTTACGACTCATCATACGACTCCTTATCCGTGACCCGGTCGTGTGTGACCTGATCATGAATCATTTCATCACGGGACACGTGGACGTGTGTCAACCAGCACGGATAGTGAGGGCTGTGACAGGTGGGGTGATTGGGTCTGATACATAGGCCTAGTGGAGGGCTGTGACCTGGGCTGGAGTGAGGGCTGGGTGGTTGGTAAGGGCAGGAGTCTGGGACTGGGGTCATGCAGCAAGGGAAGTGCGGGTCATGGCAGGCTGCGTGGCCATGCCTTACCCGGGGAGGGCAGACTCTAGACCAGGGGTCGGCAACCTCCGGCCCGCGGGCCAGATCCGGTCCGCAGAGTCCGAACTCATGGCCCGTCACCTTGCTTGATATTTATATGACAATCCGGCCCACAACAGCCTAGCCAAGTAAATGAGTAAGTCGGCACCTCACGACGTGATCGCGGCGGGTAGCGCAGGGCAAATTTGCATGACTGAGATCTTTACCACAGAAGCACCACGGAAAATCGCCGGGGAGAAAATGGTGGAGCTTCAGTGTAATGACGAACTGAAGGCAAAGTACCGTACCACTTCTCCACTGTCCTTCTTCCGTGACCTCGTCCTCCCTTCTGACAAATTTCCAAATTACATTGAGCATGTCAAACGCATCGTTGCTATGTTAGGCAGCACTTACTGTTGTGAGCAACTCTTTTCAAAAATGAAATATACAAAGTCTCACATTCGCTCCCAGCTAAGTGACCGCCACCTCAATGACATTCTGCTCTTGTCTACCTCATCAATCGATCCAGACATTGAATCACTTCTCCATGGCAAACAGCACCAACCATCTCACTAATTTGCATGTCTCTTGATAAAACTGTTTTCTGCAGTCACTGATTTGCATGTTTTTCAATAAATTTTTAGTAATCTGGTCACTGGTTTGCTTGCTTTTCTACAAAATTTTTGTATATTGTCACAAACTTTTTTCTGCAGTCACTGATCTGCATGTATTTCAATAAATTTCTTGTAATCTAGTCACTGGTTTGCCTGCTTTTCTATATATATATATATATATATATATATATATATATATATATATATATATATTGTTTATAGTCACAAACTGTTTTCGGCAGTCAATGATTTGCATGTTTTTCAATAAATTTCTTGTAATCTAGTCACTGGTTTGCCTGCTTTTCTATAAAATTTTTGTACACTGTCACCTTTGGGTTCTCTTTGGCACTCCGGCCCGCAGGCTACTCCTAGAAGCTTTCTCTGGCCCTCGCACTGAAAAGGTTGCCGACCCCTGCCCTAGACGAAGTCTCCCCAAACACATCCATGTTGACAAACTGTCCTTCCTCCCATGCACACTCCCTTATCAAATTTCTTTTTCCCCATCCAACCTCGCCTTTCCTCCTTCTTCCACCCTGCCCTAATCTGCCCCACGTGCCCTCATCTCTTCCCCAGCCACACGCACTACTCCGCCACCTCCCGCTGCCACTCCAGTCCCAACTGGAGTTGTGGGCAGGCTTGATGGCGGCGTTGAGGGCGTTGAGGTTAGGGTTGATGAAGTTGAGGGGGGCGTTCAGGGCCAGGTCGGAGTAG
>NC_137046.1:3427674-3430174 GCF_032717465.1 Coenobita brevimanus | reverse complement strand
ATAGTGGTGACGATGATGATGGTGGTGGTGAATGGGATGCTAGTAGTGGTGCTGATGGTGATGATAATGCGACGGTGATGGTGACGGTTCAGATGAATGTGATGGTGGTGGTGGCTGTAGTGATGGTGGTGACTTGGACGCGAGTAGTGATGATGATGATGATGACTCTACAGTATACCAAAGTAGAATCTGTTAAACAAAAAACGAATAGTCTGCTAAGTTGGGTAATATAAGTAGTCTTAAAAGTGAGATAGGGTTGATACTTATAAACGGAAGAGAAGATGATGGTGGTGATGATGATGATGATGATGATGATGATAAAGGTGCTGGCGGGGATGTGAATCTTGATGATGATGATGATGTTGACTAGAACGCAGGTAGTAGTGATGATGATGATGATGATCGTTATGGGAATGATGATGATGATAATAATGACTAAAATGATGAATCTGTAAGGAAGGATAATCAACTGAATCAAAAGAGGTTTTTGAAATAAGTTTGTGGAAGTGGTGTTAAGGGTAAGGCAAGTGACGCTACTCATACAAGGAGTAGAGGTTGGAGTGAAAGAAAGTTGAATGAGATCTAACTCTTTGATTGAACACTTCCACTCTCAGGATTTTTGTTTTTGTTTTTGTTAAGTTGTAGTATTCGGACGATTGATAAGCCTCGTCACTCCGATGACGTTATTTGACTTTTTTATTCTTGTTGTCTTTGGTCGAGTTATATTTTATTACTGATTTTTTTCCTCATATTCTTTGCTATCTTCACTTGATTTTTAGAACGTATTCGCTCTGATTACGTTCTTGTTTATCCTTGCATTCTCCAGACGAATCTATTATTATTGGAGGACTTTTCTAACTACTGGTCCTAAATATAAAGGATGGGAGGAGGATGTGCAGAGATGTATGAGTGACGGGTGTGATTTGTAACGCAGTTGTCTGATGGTGGAGGGCAGGGTGACATGGAGGCGATTTGTTTGTGGCTACCCCATTTGTACTAGCAACCCGACATTCACTGGCCAGAAAGTGGTTAATGAAGGCTGTATCCAACTCCTCCAGTTCTACATGCCTCTCCTGAGCTGAATTAAATCGCCTGGGGTAGCAAAAACAAGTACGATTTATATTAGGCGACCTCTGGCTGGAATAATGTTTTTTTCCAGTACGAGTATGATGAAGGGTTTTTAAGTTAATTTTTACTTTATCTAGACACAGAGAGAGAGAGAGAGAGAGAGAGAGAGATTTGTTTTCCTCTGTTCATTTCTGTGAAAATATAGATAGATAGGTAGATAGGCAGATAGACAAACAGATAGACAGATAGATAAATAGATATAGTTAGACAGACAGGCAGACAGACGAAAGACAGAGACAAACAGACAGACTGAAAACGTCAGTCCTACAGAGACCTGTAACAGGAGGAGACTGATATCAGCCATCCTTACCCCCATCACTACTACACCTCCTTCGGGAATTGATTAACATCGTCAGATGGTAGCAGGGATGAAGCTGAAAGGTAGTTGAGTAATTTATGCACAGAGAGAGAGGGGGGGTGGGGGAGGGCTGAGTGTGTATGTCTGTGTTAGCGTGTTTCTCTCTCTCTCTCTCACACACACACACACACACACACACACACACACACACACCAAGTATGTCCAAATATCAGACAATAATTAGATATCTTTACCATACATAAACACACAAATACACATAGAAACAGAATCACTCACAGTAACTATGCCTTGTTATTGTCGCATTTGTGATCTCAGGCTCATCTAAAACGTGAACCCAGTGGACTACAGGCTGAAGTTGCCCTTTTTGAGTTAGGACACCACCTGAAGGAGTCACTAATGGCAGGAAAATGACACACAGAGGGAAAAATAAGGAAAAAAAATCAGTACAAGTCAGCCACAATTTCACCAACATTGTGTGGGTCCAAGGCCCGTATTGTCGTCGGGTATGGAAGCTCCCTAACCCCTGTTTCTTAGCGATTTGTTTTTGGATGTGTCTGGTTAGTATCCTTTTGTGCCCTATTTTTGCAGAGTAGGACAGTATCGCAAGGATTTACTTAACGAAGAAGAGGACAGTAATGTGTAATAAACAAAATAAATCGCTTAGGAAAAGGTGTTAGGGAGCTTCCTTAACCGACGAGAATCCGTCCCCATGTCAACTCTCTCCCTGGCCAAACACACGTCTACTCCCATATAGACCAGCCAACCACAGTACACAATGGGGGAGCTGTGACCCGTGTAAGAGATTTGGTGGGTGATGAGGCTAAGAGAGAGAGAGAGAGAGAGAGAGAGGATGAGGGTAGGTAGGTATGCATTTAGGTACGTATGGTGAGAGAAGGAGGAGGGTGGGAGGACTGAGGTTAGGTAGGTATGCATGTAGGTAGGTATGGTTAGAGGTGGGTAGGGAAGTGGATATGAGAGAGAGAGAGAGAGAAGCAGAGCCTACTCATCCACTCGTATTTAATCCCTGGGCACCATTACGCTAGGCAGGTAAGT
>NC_137046.1:3377674-3415174 GCF_032717465.1 Coenobita brevimanus | reverse complement strand
ATTCTCTTATCTGATACTGAATGCCCTGCCTATGAATCCAGCTGATATGTTAACCTTCTTTATAACTTCGGTGTTCCGGTGACTTCGTTCTAAGGCACATTTATGATTATTCCTTAATCTTTTTCTTGGTTTTCATTCTTGATTTTGGTATTATTGAAAAGTTTGCAAATGTTAGTATTAAAATCCATTTGTCATGTTTCAGCCCAAATGAACAGTTTGTCAAAATCTCTCATAATTATCAGCCTTTGGGTGCATATTCTTTGTTACTGTCTTTTGAATCATCAGTAAATCTGGATATTTTACAACATAAACCACTGTGAATAAAACCACACATCCTTTCCAGTACCTTCCCATTAATTACAATTCTATCTTTACTTTTCGGTTCCCTTTAGTACATAGTCATTAATGCCACAGGGAGAGAGAGGCAAGGGTGAGGGAAGGTGTTGTTTGAGAATGTTAGAGATGAGAAGAGTGTGATTTAGGTGGTGAGAAGGCTGTGGGTAAAGGAATGATTAGGGAAAATAGAATGTCAGGGTGAGGAATGAAAAGTATGAGGATGAGGAAGAGGCAGAGGGATAAGGAAAGGAATGATTAGGGAGAACAGGATGTCAGGGTGGAAGACGGAAAGTATGAGGATGAGGATCAGACAGTGGGATGAGGAAAGGAATGGTTAGGAAGAGTAAGACGGGACGATGATGAAAGTAAAATTGGTAAGGATAGTGTAACGAGCCGGATAGTGAAATGTCTAAGGGCAAGAGATATTAGGTGGACAACCCGATCACTACACAGGATGATAGAAAACTCGAAGAAACTTTAGGTCTTATTAATAACAACACATTTACACAAAAACTTAACACTAGTTAACACGGTTCGCCCAGGGAGATCGTCTTAGATAAATAAGGTCGACCACCCAGAAGACAAACCGTTGACACAAATTAATGTATAAAAAAAACAAAGTAGCTTTCCAATCACCCGAAGTGAGCATTGATTAAACAATTCCGTCAGTGAACCCACTTGTAAATAGCGTAAATGACACCAATAAAATACCCAGCGAGTATCCGTCACACACACACAAAAAAAAAAAAAAAAAAAAAAAAGTGTAAACTTTAAATGTATAGGTAGGTGTAGATGAAAAAGGTGGTTTAATATTGTGTTCACTCCCTCGTTGATAGTTCTAAGTACTCACGAGACCTTGCACCCAGAGTCCCTCAGGAGAGTGTTGAGCCTTGGCTGCTTGGTTGAGACTGACTCTAGATTGAATGAGAAGGTCCCACAACACCTCGTCTAACTCAGTCAGAAAGGGAGGCTCGGAGCATTGGCACCTGTGTTCGACCGTGTTGGAGCCTCGATCGTCGATGATTTCCCGAGAAGTGGTGAATGAGGCGAGGGCCATGATACCTCCCTCCTTAAGACGACGTAACTGGGTGGAGTCGGAGAGAAGATGAGGCCCTCGTTGAAGATTCCGACAGTCAGATCCGAGAGCGGGCGTCAGCAATGAAGTTATGAGATCCTTTGACGTGTGTAATGGTCACATTATAAGGCTGTAGAAATAGGGATCATCTAAGAAGTCTCTGGTTTGTGAACTTGTTGCGTTGTAGGAACGCCAAAGGATTATGGTCCGTATATACCTGCAGTGGTTGGTGTCCGGCCTGCAGGTAACACTCAAACTTCCTGATGGCGTTTACGATGGCATATAGCTCCTTTTCTATGGTGCTGTAGTTCTTTTGATGTTTGTCGAACTTTACAGAATGGTAGGCCACCGGATGTAGAATGCCGTTGTTTTTCTGCAGCAAGACTGCACCTGATGCGATGTCACTGGCATCAGTTTGCAAGGCGAATGGCTTTGAAAAGTCTGGGGCTCGTAAGACCGGACCCTGGGCCAGCAGATTCTCGAGTTGGTCAAAGGAGCTTTGGCAGTCCTGCGTCCATTCATACCTCACGCTCCCACCAGTAAGTCTCGTTAATGGGGCAGCAATCCTCGCAAAGTTGGGGCAGAAACGTCTGTAGAAGCCCGCCATTCCAAGGAAGCGCCGTATCTCCCTTTTGTTAGTGGGCCGTGGGTACTGCAGGACTGCTGCTACATTGGCGGTTTTCGGTCGTACGCAACTATGGCCCACCTGGTGTCCCAAGTAGGTCACTGTAGCACCACCAAACGTAGACTTCTCCAGCTTAACTGTAAGTCTCGCCTCCCACAGTCTGTGGAGCATTTCCTTAATCTGGTGGAGGTGTTGCTCCCAGCTGTTTGAAAAGAGAAGGACATCGTCTAAATATACGGACACATGGTCAAGGCCTTGAACTAACTGGTGCATAGCTCGTTGGAAAGTGGCAGGGCAATTTCGCATTCCAAATGGGGCGACCAGATAATGGAAGAGCCCAAAAGGGGTGATAAAGGCAGAGATTTGTTGGGCTCGTTTGGTTAAAGGTATTTGATAGTAACCTTTCAGAAGGTCCACCTTAGTCACATATTTGGACTGTCCCACCTCATCGATGAGATCATCCACTCGTGGCAAGGGGTAGGCATCCGGCACTGTCACAGCGTTCACTCTGCGATAGTCGGTGCAGAATCGTAGTTGTCCACCCTCTTTGGGAACAAGTAGACATGGTGACGCCCACGGGGAGCAGCTGGGAACGGTCAACCCCTGTTCGAGTAGATAATCTACCTCCTTCCTCATCTGCTCACGTTTCTGCGGATGGAGACGGTAAGGAGCCTGGCGGAGAGGAGAAGTTCCTGGGAGTAACTCCACGTCATGAGATAAAAGGGTGCACTGCTGAGGATGGTCACCAAAAACCTCCAAATCTCGTTGAATGATTGAGGTGATGTCATGGGCTTGTGAGGGGGAGAGGTGTGACAAGTACTCATCCAGGTGTTTTAGGATGTAGGAGTTATTTCCTTTGTCTTTAGGTTGAATGTTTAAGTCTGTAGGGTCTGTAGTAGTGAACATACAGCAAGAAGTTACATTGTTATCCTTATAATCTGGTGCAGGAGCTTGTCTTTTATAAGACTTTAGTAAGTTAACATGAATCGACTGAGTGGACTTGCAACGATCAGGGGTGTCTATGATGTAATTTGTATCACTCACTTTCTTTAAGATGGTATAAGGACCATGGTACTTCGCTTGCAATGGTGAACCAGGTATGGGAATGAAGGCTAGGACCTGATCACCTTCCTGAAATGCTCTTACTTGACCCTTTTTATCAAAGTTTGTCTTCATGACCTGTTGAGTTTGCTTAAGATTGTTCTGGGCAAAGGTACGGACTTTTGTGAGGGTTGCTTTCAGGTCATCAAGGTATCTAGCAACCGAGACAAGCTTATGGGAGGTAGAATTAAGTAGTTTGTCCTTAACTACTCTTAGAGGTCCTCTCACTTTCCTCCCAAACAAGAGCTCAAAGGGAGAAATACCTAGGGACTCATTGGGCGTTTCTCTGATCACAAACAACATAAATGGTAAGGCCTCATCCCATTCCTGGTCCTGTTCATAGCAAAACTTACGTAAGAGTTATTTAAGAGTTTGATGACATCTTTCTAAAGCTCCTTGTGATTGTGGGTGGTAAGCAGTTGATAGAGTCTGAGTGATACCGAGTTCTGATAGCACCGTTTTAAAGAGATCACTAGTGAAATTTGTGCCTCTATCACTCTGAATTTCCTGCGGTATTCCAAAGGTGGTAAATAAGTGGGTGAGTTTAGACACAATGGTTTTCGAAGTGATATTCTTAAGAGGAAAGGCCTCAGGGTACCTAGTAGTTGGATCAAGGATTGTCAAGATGTACTGATTTCCCTTCTTTGTTCTTGGTAGTGGTCCTACAACATCGATTACAATTTTCTGGAAGGGTTCTGAGGGTACTTGAATAGGTTGTAATGGGTAAGGTGGGATGGCTTGGTTTGGTTTCCCCACAACCTGACAAGTATGACAAGTGTTAACATAAGAGGCAACATCTTTCCTCATTCCTGGCCAATAAAACTCAGACAAAATTCTCTCACAGGTCTTAGTGATACCTAAATGTCCGGCAAAACTTTCATGAGCGATCTCCATTACTGGCCTTCTTAATATAATGGGTAAAACTATTTGGTGAACTTCAGCCCAAGTCGCTTCGTCTGGTAATTTGGATGGTTTAAATACTCTCATACGAATTTGATCTTGAAGGTAATATGAAGGGTAGTGAGTGATCTGGTCTTTTGGAATGACTCTAGAGTGAAGTTTTGATATGGTCGAGTCATCTTTCTGAGCTTCAAAGAGAACTTTATTTGTGAATAGTGGAATAATTCCTCCCATTTTCTATTTTAGTTGGTGATGGGCAGTCGTATTTTGGAAGTATAATGTATTATACGTAACCCAGGGTGATGGGTATATAGGATTACGTATATTTATACTATGGTTCATAATTTAGTCTTTTTCCCAGCCATGGATGGAATGTGCACATATGTATATTTAGTTATTTGATTAGTGGATCGCCTCTGTTCTTCTCTCCAGAGGTCTAAGTTTTAGTCTCGGCTAGGCCTCGGTCAATTACGAGTCTCGAGACCTCAGTTGCTCGGGCTCTCGCCCACGCTCTCAGTCCTAATTCATTGAGTCTTAGTCTCAGATGATCTCGAGTCGAGTCAGAGGCAGTCCCAGTCATGCTTTAGTCACGCTTGGAAGCAGTCTAACCACTCTCGTGGTATTGAGAGAGAATTCGGTTGGGACAGACTGGACTGATTAATTAATTTACGACAGTGCTTCCTCCTAGATGGGACTGAACATTATCAATTCACTTTAATTTATAAATAGTAATGCTTACGTAAAAAGTACGTATTTGGTCCAGGCCGTAACCTCCAGTAATCCGCCAAGCACTAGCAACAAGCAACATCTTCAACAACTCCGACCATATGGCAACAACCTACAAGCCTCTCCATTGCTACTCTTAAGCTAAGTAACTAAATGACCCTTAGTGGCGAAAGACTAGGCGAATAATATTTCACCAGGGTTTCCAGCTTAGTAGGGAACACAACCTACACGTCATTACGATCCAGGCGAGTCCTGGGAGTAAGACATATATATCCGGACAAATTATGTTGTGTTGTAGGCCTATTTTTGTCTTGTTTAGTGCAAGTGATTAGCCAGTTAAATATTTACGACACTACCGGGGGTATATTCTAAATTTTTCTAATTTTTCCCCCACAAAGTGGTCCTTCGAACCGGATTGTTAACACTCCAACATGGCGACTGCTCTGGAATTAAATTATTATCGGGTGGCTTATATAGGCCACTCTCTGGTCACCTGTGACACCTTGATGTCTGTGCCTTCACCATGGCCCTTGGTGACCATGGAGATGATCAGAGTAGGGGGTGCCAGAGCAGACAAGTTTTTTGAGTACGAGGAATTTGCAGAAGTACTTAGACCTGGCTATAATTTGGTTATAGTCATGTTGGGGGGGAAACGATATTAATGAGTCAGCTGACGTGCAGGACTTAGTGGCTACACTACTACAAATTAATGAGGCTATAGAAGATGCAGGTGCTAAATGTGTGATATGCACTGTAGAAAAGAGGGAATATCCACATAATCATCCTCGATATGTGGATCCCATTGTTTACAATAAGATCATGAACGCGGTTAATAAGAAAATAACCAAGGAACTAAAAGGGAAAATTATTTTGCTTGGTGGTAAGACCTATCCTCTGGAGGTACGAGTCATGGACCAAATTCACCCTACTTGGGAAGGAAGACGTAGAATTTGGGCCAAGGTGCGAGGAGCTATTAAATTTCATTATGATCAGTGGGTTGCTAACACAAACTAAATATGGATTAATTTTGTAGTAACCCCTAGAAGGCTTTAATTTGTAATCTAAATTTAATTGTACTATTAATTTAGTTGTTCAGATTTATGTATCATTCTTAGTATTGCTGTTTGATGCTGAATTCTTCTATGTACATTTAGTTAATTTAATTCTAGTGGTTTCATTGCTGTAGGCTACATTTAGTGATTCTATTAATTTTGATTTTCAGACTTGGTTCAATATGTCCTTGTCAAGGAGGATTGCAGGCCATAAGGCCTATGTCACCACTCTCAGTGGTAAAGTAAATGATGAATTCCAATCCTCTGACAGACTACACTAAACTTAAGGCCTGGAGCCAGCAATTACAGAACCAGCTGACTGTCATGGGAACACTTTATGATTCTTTATTGGAAGCCACAAAGGACGATGATGAATTTAATGAAATTTTTATAGCCAAGACTAACGAAGAAGGGAGAATCTGCCTACTAATAGCTCAAATTAATTCCTCTCTGAAAAGTGAGTCTACCCATTTAACTTGTCCAAGGGCTGAGTCGAAGCTGCCCACACTTAAACTACCCGAGTTTGATGGCACTTCGGCTAATTGGAATTCCTTCTGGGATCAATTTGTTGCCAGTATTGATTCCAGAAAAGATCTTCGTCCAGTAGACAAATTAAATTATTTAAGAGGAGTGTTAAAAGGTGACGTGAAGAAACTCATCGATGGTTTCAGTATAGAAAGTGATGGATATAGCAGTGCAGTGCAGCTACTTAAGGCAACTTTTGATAATCCTAAGAGAAATCAGCACGAACTTGCAATGCGACTGCTACACCTTAAAACTCCTATTCATACTTGTAATTCCTTGGCCAAATTTAGGGCTAATCTAGAATGCACCCTTAGGAAACTGGAAAAAATGGGGTGTGATTTAAGTAGTTCCAGTTGGCTTATCTCTCCACTAGTAATGAAAAAGTTACCCAGTAAAACTATTGAGAGAATCCAGCATGTAACAAATGAAGATTATCCCCAGCTACAGGAAATTAGGGACTCATTATTAAAAGTTATTAATCATTTAGAGTCCAAAGGGCCTGAAGCTAAATCAGATTCCAGTACTAAAGGTGCTTTAACTAAAGAGAAGCCTGATAAAATCAAATTATCTCCTAAATCAATTCCTAAGATTTACCACACTTCAGAACAAGTATCTTCACCCACATCTCCCAAGAATGCTCAGTCACAAACCTCTGCATCGGCTAGTCAGCAGCCAGCTCAGCAGCTGAAGTGTATTTTGTGTGATGGAGCACATCTGTCCAAGAGCTGTGAGGCGTATTCAGGTCGTTCTACTCGTGTAGAAAGACTCGAACAGATAGGACGGTGTGGTAGATGTACTTGTAGGCACAAGACTGATCAATGTAACTTCAATTTGAAAAGATGTGACCTTTGTAAAAAGGGGTTTCATCACAATGTCTTGTGTGATAAGCTGAATACACTTAATTCACAAATTTGCTCAGTCACTCCAACAAATCAACATACCATCTCAACTGCTTTACCGGTTGGAGCTGTTCATATTATTAAGAATAAATCTCAAATTAAAGCAAAAGTTCTTTATGACCAAGGATCACAGAGGACATTCATTTCTCAGGACCTAGTAAACAAGCTTAAATTAAAGCCTAGTGGTACGATTAATTTACAGCTGTCCGGCTTCATTAGTGAAGATCAGAGAAGAGAATATCAGCTAGTTAAGATTACTGTTAAAGCTGGCAGGAAGTACACTAGACTAGAGGCTGTGGTTAGAGACACCTTACCTAACAACATAAGAACAGATCGTCTAGAGAAGTGTTTGACCTATTTGAAAGATCAACAAATTAAAGTATCTGATCCTGGTTTGACTGATCACAGATAAAATAGATCTCCTTATTGGTGCTGATTTCTATCCTAAATTAGTTTATGGTCTCATTAAACTCAAGGGCATAAATTTCCTAAAAGTACAAGGAGGATTAGTTGTATATGGCAATATTCCTGACAAGTTTGTAAGTACAAGGAAAGCACTTCAGGTTGCTATGGTAACGAATATATGCTTGCAGCCCTCACTAAATTCAGAAGAGCCTGACATTTCCAATTTGTGGAAAATGGATAGCATTGGCATTAAACCTGAACAGGTAACTCACGAAGAAGCTTTTGTGCTTGAAAATTATAAAAAGACTGTTCATTACTATGATGACCAATATTGGGTAAAACTTCCTTGGAAAGTCAATCGACCTAGTTTGCCCAAAAATTATAAATTAGCTCATAATCACCTAAATTCAAATTTAAAGAGACTTAAAGGTGAAGGAGATTTACTAGATAAATATGATCAGTTAATCAAGAGTCATTTAGAAAAGGGGTTTACCGAGGAAGTTAAGCAGGCACAGGTTGGACAAAATACTCATTATATTCCTCATTTGGCAGTAATGAGAGACAGTAAGACTACACCTGTGCGAATAGTATTTGATTGTAGTGCCAAATTAGGTTCCCACACTAACAGCTTGAACGATTGTTTGTACACTGGTCCAACTCTAACCAAAAATCTATTAGATGTGCTGCTAAAATTCAGAACTAATGAATATGCCTTTACAGCAGACATCAGCAAAGCTTTTTTACGGATAGGACTTCAAGAAGAAGACAGGGATTTCACCAGATTTTTGTGGCCAAGTAATCCTCATGATGATAACAGTTCTCTGGTAACTTACAGATTTAAATCAGTCCTTTTTGGAGCCACTAGCTCACCCTTCTTGTTGCAAATGATGCTAAATTATCACTTAGAGCAGCAAAAAGAAAATATAGAAGTGGCTAACCAAATTAAAGATTCGCTATATATGGACAATCTTCAGGGGACTGTAAATACTGAGGAGGATCTAAAGAAATTTCATCTGATAGCCAACAAGATTATGCAAGAGGCTAACATGCCATTGCAGGAGTGGACATCTAACTCCACTGAAATAAATTCTGATTCTGAAGTCTGTAATAAAATATTAGGATTGTGGTTGGATCCAGACATTGATGTCCTTAATGTAAAAAATGTAGAGTGGGATACAGTTGATAGCAAAAGATCTTTATTAAGTAACATTAGTAAAATTTTTGATCCCCTAGGACTAATTTCTCCCCTAACTATTCCTTTAAAAATTCTAATTCAACAAACATGGACCAGAAAATTAGGCTGGGATGACCCTTTACCTACAGACTTGCTGGAGAGTCGGGAAACCCTCTCAAAAGAATGCAACAACCTAGCAAGTGTTAAATTTCCGAGAATGGTGGGAAAAGAAGGTTCTTCCTATGATTTACATCTGTTTTGTGATGCTTCACCCAAGGCTTATGGAGTAGTTGCTTACATCAGTAATTATGAGGATGTTCCTATAATTTTATCTTCTAAGGCAAGAGTAGCTCCTCTAAAAGGTAAAACTTTACCTCAGTTAGAACTAACAGCCATGTATGTAGCAGTCCATTTTGGGGTGTATATCAGGAAGACCTTAAGTAATATAAAGATTAATACCACCTATATATGGTCAGACAGTGAAGTACCCCTTCAATGGGTAGTGAACAATAAAAGTAACATCTTGTATGTCAAAAATCGAGTACAAGATATGAGAGATGCTGATCCTGACTTATTATCTCCATCTCACAACTAAAGATAACCCAGCTGATTTGTTAACTAGAGGCCTAACTTATGATAAATTTATAAATAGTGACTCCTGGTTTCATGATCCGGAATGGTTGAATAATAAAGATCTTTGGCCAGAACAGAAATTTAAGACGAAGATGGAGCCTAATGCGCTGACTGTCCTAGAAGTTCAGGAAAAAGAACTTGAACCCTTGTTTGATCCGGAAAGAGTTGGTAGCTGGAAGAAGTTAATAAAGATCACCAGTTTGGTTTTCCAATTTTTGCAAAAGATTAGGGGGAACAAAACTCTAAACCTAATGAAACCCCAACAATATTGGTTGCTATACTTACAGAAGAGTAGCTTCCCCGAAGTTTACCAATATTTTCGGAAACCACTTGTAACAAGGATGCCAGATTTGGTTAAGAGTTTAAACTTATTTGAGCACAATGATTTGATCAGATGTAGTGGTAGGCTGGACCAAGCTGGTCTCCCCTTTCACACTAAATTTCCACTGTTGTTGCCTAGACAGCAACATTTGACGAAATTATTGGTCCCATATGCTCATGAAACCACTTTGCATGGTGGTGTTTCTGATACATTGTGCAAATTGCGAGAAAACTTCTGGATCCCTAAAGGCCGACAAGTTGTGAAATCTACAATTAAATCCTGCTATACATGTAAGAGGTTAGAAGGACGACCGTATCATTATCCTTCACCACCACCCTTACCTAAAGAGCGGGTGGAAGAAGCTAGACCCTTTGAAATAATCGGTTTAGATTATACAGGCTATATGGAAGTCTTGAAACCAGACACCCTACAAGAGCAAAAGGTGTATGTGGTACTGTTTACTTGCGCTGTCACCAGGGCAGTTCACTTGGAGTTGGTCACAGATTTAACTGCCGAAACTTTTTTGAATGCTTTTAGGAGATTTGTGTCGAGAAGATCTTGCCCGAAATTAATTATCAGTGACAACGCTTCTAATTTTAAATTAGGATCCGAACTTCTACATCAGGTCCTGCAGAGTGCGGAAGTCCAAGATGAATTCACCAGCAGAGAATGTGAGTGGAAATTCATACCGCCGAGAACTCCATGGTTCGGTGGTTTCTATGAGAGACTAATAGGCATAGTAAAAGGGTGTCTTAAAAATGTATTATTCAGAAAACCTGTAAACATGGATGATTTACACACTATAATTACGGAAGTGGAATGCCGTGTTAACAACCGCCCCTTAACGTATGTCCTTAACAGCCTCGATGAGCCAGAAGCCCTCACTCCTTCTCATCTTATTTGTGGATATCGATTGGACTCCTTGCCTGCAATAACTACGGCACCCTATGATTTGGATCCCTCTTACGTTGAAGCTGATAAATTGAACACTAAGTACCATCAGTTATCCAAATTGATTAACAAATGGCAGGATTCATGGACAACTCAATATTTATCATCCCTTCTCGATAGACATGTATGCCAAAAATCGGCTAATAAAACGGATGTTGATATTAAGGAGGGGGATGTAGTGTTAATTCACACTGATAAGTCAAGGAATAGTTGGCCATTGGGGAAAGTTATTGAATGCTATCCGGATAAGCAAGGGATAGTTCGTACAGTGAAGTTAAAGACGGCCCAAGGCCTTGTACTCAGGACTATCAATAAATTATATCCATTAGAAACAGCCGTGAGTTCCCGTCCGGAGGCGCTTAATACAGCACTCGGGGACGTTACTCATGGCCGTTGGGATACAGATGCGGGAAGCTCAGATAGACCACAGAGGGGAGCCGCACAACGGTTCCGAGCTCACCTGGGGGAGTTAATTAAAGGGGGTGATGTTTAGATTTCTTGGCCCCCAGGATGTCGGAAATTTAGGAATAATTCCTCCCATTTTCTATTTTAGTTGGTGATGGGCAGTCGTATTTTGGAAGTATAATGTATTATACGTAACCCAGGGTGATGGGTATATAGGATTACGTATATTTATACTATGGTTCATAATTTAGTCTTTTTCCCAGCCATGGATGGAATGTGCACATATGTATTTTTAGTTATTTGATTAGTGGATCGCCTCGGTTCTTCTCTCCAGAGGTCTAAGTTTTAGTCTCGGCTAGGCCTCGGTCAATTACGAGTCTCGAGACCTCAGTTGCTCGGACTCTCGACCACGCTCTCAGTCCTAATTCATTGAGTCTTGCTCAGATGATCTCGAGTCGAGTCAGGGGCAGTCCCAGTTATGCTTTAGTCACGCTTGGAAGCAGTCTAACCACTCTCGTGGTATTGAGAGAGAATTCGGTTGGGACAGACTGGACTGATTAATTAATTTACGACAGTGCTTCCTCCTAGATGGGACTGAACATTATCAATTCACTTTAATTTATAAATAGTGTAAATAGTAATGCTTACGTAAAAAGTACGTATTTGGTCCAGGCCGTAACCTCCAGTAATCCGCCAAGCACTAGCAACAAGCAACATCTTCAACAACTCCGACCATATGGCAACAACCTACAAGCCTCTCCATTGCTACTCTTAAGCTAAGTAACTAAATGACCCTTAGTGGCGAAAGACTGGGCGAATAATATTTCACCAGGGTTTCCAGCTTTTATTTGAGGATCCTTAAACAGATCGTTTAGTTGCTTAGTAGGGAACACAACCTACACGTCATTACGATCCAGGTGAGTCCTGGGAGTAAGACATATATATCCGGACAAATTATGTAGTGTTGTAGGCCTATTTTTGTCTTGTTTAGTGCAAGTGATTAGCCAGTTAAATATTTACGACACTACCGGGGGTATATTCTAAATTTTTCTAATTTTCCCCCCACATATGTCGATGTATTTTGTAGCTTTGTTGTTATCTAACCTGCAATTGTCAAACTATTTCGTGGGAATGGCAAACTACGTTTGTTAAACTATTTTGCGTGAATGACAAACTTTATTGCTACGGTGGCATAGTTCTGGACTCCGTGATATTAATGGTGACCGCTGTTTTTGTATTCCTCATATCTGTCTATCTATAATGCAAAATACTATACTAAGGATATTAACCAGCCATATCCAAAACTAAATCAGCAAGGAAGAGGTGTTAGGGAGCCTCTTTACCAGACAAGAATAAGGGTCTTTAAATTTTGCTTGTATCACCAGACTTGTCATTTATTGCAGCATTTTATTACACCTTATTGCAGTGCTTTGTTTATTGCAGTGCTTTGTTGTTTATTGCGGTGCTTTGTTGTTTATTGCGGTGCTTTGTTGTTTATTGGGGTGCTTTGTTGTTTATTGGGGTGCTTTGTTGTTTATTGCAGGGTTTGTCAGTTATTGCAGGGTTTATTTATTACAATGTCATGATTTATTGCAGTGTTGTGTAGTCATTGGTTGCAGTTGCTCACCTTTGTTACATTCACTCAGCAGTCAAGCCTCAACATCACCAGTTCTTGCCACCGCTTACCTAATTACTCGTGGCCAAAAATTACCACACCTTGCAGCCTCTTGGGTCCAATTGGGTCAGCTTTCAGGCTGTAGTTATGATGTGCATTGTGAGAGTAGCAGGTTCCCTAACACATCTTCTTTAGCTGTTTGTGTATATGGCCATGTGGAGAGGATGGAGAGTGAGAGACTAACGAGGAGAGTGTATGTGAGTGAGGTGGAGAGGGGAGAGGGAAGGGGAGACCAAGGAGGAGTTTGAGGGATTGAGTGGAGAGGCATATGAGAGAGATATGTAGGCTGGGAGAAGGGCAATGATATAGCAGGGGACAGAGTGACATGGAGGTGATTTGTTTGTGGCCACCCCTTACAGTATTAAGGAGGCTGGCAATAGGTAGATAGATGTATATGGTGCATTTTCTGTAACACATCCATCTATCTGTAGCCAGACATCATAATTGGGTAAGGGGAGGGGGTTTGTCGTTGAGTTAGTTGTTTTACAGGGAGGGGCACTAACCCCCCGCCAACCCACCTGTTGACACGTAGGGAACACATTTGAGTTGGTTATATGGTTACCACCCAGCGTTGTAAATGGTTTCCTGGCTTACCTCTTCAACAGTGTGTGTATATGGCATGCTATTTCCATTGTTATTTATGCAGTCTTTATTAATATTTACAAAGGAATAAACATACTATACCATCTTTACTCCAACCTGGCCTAAAATTGCCATCTTTTGCCCTGGAATGTGTGGGTACAGTAGATTAGAATATAATGCTAGTCACAAAGAAGTGCTGTGGAAAGGCTGTAGAGCCATAGTATTGTCTTATCCTGTCACTGATCAACACTAGAATATGATGCTAGTCACAAAGAAGTGCTGTGGAAAGGCTGTAGAGCCATAGTATTGTCTTATCCTGTAACTGATCAACACTAGAATATGATGCTAGTCACAAAGAAGTGCTTTGGAAAGGCTGTAGAGCCATAGTATTGTCTTATCCTGCCAGAGCTATGTGAAATAAGCTGCAAAAGGACAAAAATCTGGGCCAAGGTAATGTCAAAGGAGTATAGATAAGATGCAATATATACACAAAATAACTCAGATGTGCTAAGGGTCTTTTGTGCTAGTCAGAATATTATTAGTCTTTTGTTAACGTCTCAGTAACCTATTACATACATATATATTATATGGAGAGTGAGAGACTAACAAGGAGTGTATGTGAGTGAGGTGGAGGAGGAGATTGAGGGATGGAGTGGAAAGATATATGAGAGAGGGGGGTGTGAGCTGGGTGCAGGGCAGTGAAATGGAGGGGGATAGGGTGACATGGAGGCCATTTTTGTGGCCACCCCTTACGAGATTAAGGTGTCTGGCTACAGATGTTTTTACTGTTATTATTATTTCAGGATGTGGCAAAGACTGATACAGAAGAGGAGAAACAGAAGACGGTTGTAGTAATGAGTCTGAACGAGGTGAAGATGGATGATGGAAGGTTAACAAGGTAGAACGAAGACAAGAGTTGAACAAGGAGGAGCAAAGATATGGACAACGAGTATGAAACTTGATGTAGCTGCTGCCATCATACATGTACTCTACATCCTCCAAGGTGACACTTAACTTTTCTTAACCATAATTGACACATTGCTTTAAACAGGAGTCTTGTTGCCTCAAAACCCAAGGTCATTTTATGGGCAAAAAATGTATAACCCGCCGCCACAATCCCTTAAGGGGTGGCTGTTTGTCTTGTTTTACGGGGAGGGGCACTGGCCCCCTGCCAACCCACCTGACAGAGGGAATGTATGGCTTGGTTATATGGTTACCACCCAGCGTTGTAAATGGTCTCCTGGCTTGCAGGAAATCATATGGCTTGTCACTCAGTGTAAAGCCACCTGTAAAGAAAAGTAATAAAAAAGGGCAGAAAAGATGGGAGAAATAGGAAGAGAGGAAGACAGACAAATAGAATAAAGGTGAAGGATGTAGGCAGCACTGCATCAAGTGAGTGGATGGTGAAATAATGCAGACTAGTTAATGATAAATAAGTCCTTCACCAATTAATCCTCAGTGCTGGATTATGTAGTGAAAAATGTACAAGAAACTGCTCCCTGCTTGTAAGAAATTGTGTGTCCAATTGCTTGACACACCTTCACCTGCCATTAATATTCTCTATGGTGTTTGGCGGGAAGATTGAAATTATTCTTAACATGCCCAGCGCTGGATTATTTACTGATTACAAGATAGACTCCAACTTCCTTGTAATAAATCCCCACAGAGATTATTGACTCATATATGAATAAGGTGTTTGGTGGGTGAGATGGAGGGATGGAGTGGAGATGTATATTTGAGAGGGGGTGTGTGAGTTGGGAGCAGGGCAGTGAAATAGTGGGGGGCAGGACGACGTGGAGGCGATTTGTTTGCTGCCACCCTGTATAGGATTAAGGCGTCTGGCAATAGATAGATTTAAATTATTCTTAATATGCCCAGCGCTGGATTATTTACAGTTTAAAAGATAGACTCCAACTTCCTTGTAATAAATCCCCGTAGAGATTTACTCCAAAACTCACTTGATCTTTATAAATCCATTCTGAGACTGTTTACTGAAAAATATAAGAATCAGACTTCATCTTTTTAATATATTCCCATTTTGAGATTTACTGATAATATATAAAAAGTTGTTCATCCTTTGTTGTAGTAAATCCCCAAATTGAGATTGTACGTGGTTCACCTCCCTACTGTTGCTGGTGACTTAATGAAGAAAATGGTAGTGTAATAGTAGTGTAATAGTTGTAGCCATCAATGTCAGCATTGTGTATAGTAGTGTAATAGTAGTGTAATAGTTGTAGCCATCAATGTCAGCATTGTGTATAGTAGTGTAATAGTAGTGTAATAGTTGTAGCCATCAATGTCAGCATTGTGTATAGTAGTGTAATAGTAGTGTAATAGTTGTAGCCATCAATGTCAGCATTGTGTATAGTAGTGTAATAGTAGTGTAATAGTTGTAGCCATCAATGTCAGCATTGTGTATAGTAGTGTAATAGTAGTGTAATAGTTGTAGCCATCAATGTCAGCATTGTGTATAGTAGTGTAATAGTAGTGTAATAGTTGTAGCCATCAATGTCAGCATTGTGTATAGTAGTGTAATAGTAGTGTAATAGTTGTAGCCATCAATGTCAGCATTGTGTATAGTAGTGTAATAGTAGTGTAATAGTTGTAGCCATCAATGTCAGCATTGTGTATAGTAGTGTAATAGTAGTGTAATAGTTGTAGCCATCAATGTCAGCATTGTGTATAGTAGTGTAATAGTAGTGTAATAGTTGTAGCCATCAATGTCAGCATTGTGTATAGTAGTGTAATAGTAGTGTAATAGTTGTAGCCATCAATGTCAGCATTGTGTATAGTAGTGTAATAGTAGTGTAATAGTTGTAGCCATCAATGTCAGCATTGTGTATAGTAGTGTAATAGTAGTGTAATAGTTGTAGCCATCAATGTCAGCATTGTGTATAGTAGTGTAATAGTAGTGTAATAGTTGTAGCCATCAATGTCAGCATTGTGTATAGTAGTGTAATAGTAGTGTAATAGTTGTAGCCATCAATGTCAGCATTGTGTATAGTAGTGTAATAGTTGTAGCCATCAATGTCAGCATTGTGTATAGTAGTGTAATAGTAGTGTAATAGTTGTAGCCATCAATGTCAGCATTGTGTATAGTAGTGTAATAGTAGTGTAATAGTTGTAGCCATCAATGTCAGCATTGTGTATAGTAGTGTAATAGTAGTGTAATAGTTGTAGCCATCAATGTCAGCATTGTGTATAGTAGTGTAATAGTAGTGTAATAGTTGTAGCCATCAATGTCAGCATTGTGTATAGTAGTGTAATAGTAGTGTAATAGTTGTAGCCATCAATGTCAGCATTGTGTATAGTAGTGTAATAGTAGTGTAATAGTTGTAGCCATCAATGTCAGCATTGTGTATAGTAGTGTAATAGTAGTGTAATAGTTGTAGCCATCAATGTCAGCATTGTGTATAGTAGTGTAATAGTAGTGTAATAGTTGTAGCCATCAATGTCAGCATTGTGTATAGTAGTGTAATAGTAGTGTAATAGTTGTAGCCATCAATGTCAGCATTGTGTATAGTAGTGTAATAGTTGTAGCCATCAATGTCAGCATTGTGTATAGTAGTGTAATAGTAGTGTAATAGTTGTAGCCATCAATGTCAGCATTGTGTATAGTAGTGTAATAGTAGTGTAATAGTAGTGTAATAGTTGTAGCCATCAATGTCAGCATTGTGTATAGTAGTGTAATAGTAGTGTAATAGTTGTAGCCATCAATGTCAGCATTGTGTATAGTAGTGTAATAGTAGTGTAATAGTTGTAGCCATCAATGTCAGCATTGTGTATAGTAGTGTAATAGTAGTGTAATAGTAGTGTAATAGTTGTAGCCATCAATGTCAGCATTGTGTATAGTAGTGTAATAGTAGTGTAATAGTTGTAGCCATCAATATCAGCATTGTGTATAGTAGTGTAATAGTAGTGTAATAGTTGTAGCCATCAATGTCAGCATTGTGTATAGTAGTGTAATAGTAGTGTAATAGTTGTAGCCATCAATGTCAGCATTGTGTATAGTAGTGTAATAGTAGTGTAATAGTTGTAGCCATCAATGTCAGCATTGTGTATAGTAGTGTAATAGTAGTGTAATAGTTGTAGCCATCAATGTCAGCATTGTGTATAGTAGTGTAATAGTAGTGTAATAGTTGTAGCCATCAATGTCAGCATTGTGTATAGTAGTGTAATAGTTGTAGCCATCAATGTCAGCATTGTGTATAGTAGTGTAATAGTAGTGTAATAGTTGTAGCCATCAATGTCAGCATTGTGTATAGTAGTGTAATAGTAGTGTAATAGTTGTAGCCATCAATGTCAGCATTGTGTATAGTAGTGTAATAGTAGTGTAATAGTTGTAGCCATCAATGTCAGCATTGTGTATAGTAGTGTAATAGTAGTGTAATAGTTGTAGCCATCAATGTCAGCATTGTGTATAGTAGTGTAATAGTAGTGTAATAGTTGTAGCCATCAATGTCAGCATTGTGTATAGTAGTGTAATAGTAGTGTAATAGTTGTAGCCATCAATGTCAGCATTGTGTATAGTAGTGTAATAGTAGTGTAATAGTTGTAGCCATCAATGTCAGCATTGTGTATAGTAGTGTAATAGTAGTGTAATAGTTGTAGCCATCAATGTCAGCATTGTGTATAGTAGTGTAATAGTAGTGTAATAGTTGTAGCCATCAATGTCAGCATTGTGTATAGTAGTGTAATAGTAGTGTAATAGTTGTAGCCATCAGTGTCAGCATTGTGTATAGTAGTGTAATAGTAGTGTAATAGTTGTAGCCATCAATGTCAGCATTGTGTATAGTAGTGTAATAGTTGTAGCCATCAATGTCAGCATTGTGTATAGTAGTGTAATAGTAGTGTAATAGTTGTAGCCATCAATGTCAGCATTGTGTATAGTAGTGTAATTGTAGTGTAATAGTTGTAGCCATCAATGTCAGCACATAATGTCTATAGTTGTGGGTGAATTTCTTTGAAGTGATAAGTGTTGTGGTACATTGTACTTATGGACGTACCTGCCAGGGTTGATGGTAGCCAAGCATATACCGTACTCAAGGTAGTGTACTGACTCTTACCATTAATAGTGGATGGCAACACTTTACCATTTAGAAACGCTCACTCCTGCTGCAAAGTGTCTGCCTTGGTCACCTAATGGTGGCTCTTCACACTGCTCAATCTCTGGCAGCCTCCCTGTTCAGTCCTTTATCCTCAAGTGACTCCGTTAGTATTGTATCATTTATAGGATCCATCATTCTTGCATGTGTCAGCCTTGGTCACCTAATGGCAGCTCTCCACACTGCCCAATCTCTGGCAGCCTCCCTGTTCAGTCCCATATCGCTGAGATCACACTGTATGACCTCGTGCCAGGTCATTTGGGTGTGCCTCGTGACCCAGCCCCTGATGTTTCTAATGGCCAATAATTACTGATAAGAATGATAAAGCAGAAGTGTGTCTGCATTAATTACACCAGCTTGCTCAGTACCTACAGCCTTTATGAAGTTTTTGGCGGTGAAATTGAAAAGGGCAGAATTGCGGCAGCATTTTGAGCAGCGTTGTATTAGTGTGATACAAGCGTGTTGGGTGTAGTCAAGTAATGTATCAGTAAATGTCATGTAGGATTTGTGTACAGGGAGTGGGTTTATTTCTGTAGCTTAGGACTCATTATTTGCCTTCCTTAAGCATCCTATTGAGAGATTGTCTGTGGTTAGGGAGACACAGCAAGCCTCTCACATTATGAATATTAGCCACCAAAGGAAAGTTTGTGGGTGAAATATTGACCTTTTGTTACACACACACACACACACACACACACACACACACACACACACACACACACACACACACACACACACACACATTTCATTAAGAGGTACAATAAGTGCTTTAGTATTTAGTCTTGGCTACATGGTTCGTTATACCCCTTGTGGTGTCCATCCAGTCCTGTGTTGCCCCAGCACGAAATTTATGTGACTAGTTGACTATCCACACTGCTCGATCTCTGGCAGCCTCTAGTTGATGCTCCACAATGCTTGAACTCTGACAGCCTCTAGCTGACACTCCACACTGCTTGATCTCTGGGAGCCTCTAGTTGATATTCCACACTGCTCAATCTCTGGCAGCCTCTAGTTGACACTCCACACTGCTCGATCTCTGGCAGCCTTAGTTGGCTCTCCACACTGCTCAATCTCTGGCAGCCTCTAGATGACTGTCCATGATGCTCGATCTCTGGCAACCTTACTTTACTCTCCACACTGCTCAGTCTCTGGCAACCTCTAGATGACTCCCTACACTGCTCAATCTCCGGCAGCCTTAGTTGACTCTCCACACGGCTCAGTCTCTGGCAGCCTTAGTTGGCTCTCCACACTGCTCAGTCTCTGGCAGCCTCTAGATGACTGCCTACACTGCTCAATCTCTGTCAGCCTCTACTTGACTATCCATAGTGCTTGATCTCTGGCAACCTTACTTTACTCTCCACATTGTTCAATCTCTGGCAGTGCCTAGTTGACACTCCACACTGCTTGATCTCTGGCAGCCTCTAGTTGACACTCCACACTGATTGACGTCTCGCAGCCTCTAGTTGACTTTCCATACTGTTCGATCTCTGGTAGCCTCTACAGTAGTTGACTCTCCACACTACTCAATCTCTGGCAGCCTTAGTTGACTTTCCACACTATTCAGTCCCTTATCCCTGAGGTCACACTCTCGTCCCAGGTGTACCTTTGTGCTTAGCTGCCTACCCTTGCATGTACCTCAACACATCTGCCTGACCACCTTAACCCACTACACCACCAGGCTGCCAAACAGTAACATCAATTCCTTCAGCATGCCTTATTCCCCACCAATTTGCAGGAGTATTTTTTTTACCCCTATCCAGTGTAACTATAGTTCTGTCACACCAACTTGGCCTAAACTTTCGTCCTTCAGCTTACCTCACGTAGCTCAGTGGCAGAGAAAGACAATGGTACAGGCCTGAATCCTTTCCCTAGCACTTCTTCGTGACTAGCATCCTATTGTGCTCCCAGTCTGTCGTTACACTGCAGCATTTAGGCTGGAGAGGTGTCAGTTTTAGGCCAAGTTAGAGTACAAAGAGTATAACTTTGTACTGTTGCTGCCACCACACCATTTTATTCAGCTGTTATCACATCAGTTATGGGGTTATAGTGTCCAGTAATTTCCTTAGCTACCCTCTCTGTCTATACCCACACGCCTTAATCCTGTAAAGGGTGGCCACAAACAAATCACCTCCATGTCACCCTGTCCCCTGCCATTTCACTGCAAAAACTGCATCCCCCCCCCCCCTCATATACCTGTACTACATCCCTCCATCTCATTCTTGGTCTCCCCCTATCCCTTCCAATTCACTTACATACTCTCCTAGTTAGTCTCTCACCTTCATACCCCAGTGTTTATAGTATTCTGTAATTGTTGTTTTCATGCCACAGTTCTTATTGTATCATATTAAGGCTCCAACCTGCTTGCATGCATCGCCCTTGGTCACCTAATGGCGGCTTTCCATGCTGCTCGATCTCTGGCAGCTTTCTTATTCAGTGCCTTAATCCCTGACAGATTTTTATTCAGGTTTTGACATTCTTGGCCAGCTTAAGGTAAAGTAGGAGAGTAACGAAGATCTATCTACTGTCAGACGCCTTAATCGCGTGAGAGGTGGCTACAAACAAATCACCTCCATGTTGCCCTGTCCCCAGCTATTTCACTACCCTTCCCCCAGCTCACACCCCTCTCTCTCATATACCTCTCCACTCCATCCCTCCATCTTATCCTCAGCTTCCCCCTCCACCTCACTCATACTCTTCTAGTTAGTTTCGCTCTCTATCCTCTCTACTGTACATGGCCAAAGCACCTCAGTGTGTTTCTGCTAATGCTTTCTATCACATCAGTATGTTAAGTAGCTAAGAAAGATGTGTTAGGAACCTCTTAAGCTAGACTCATTTTACTCTAACTTGGCCTAAAATTGGCATCTATCCGTCGTGAATATTGAGATGAGACTAGATTAATGGTAGAGCATGATGCTAGTCACAAAGAAGTGCTATGGGAAGGATGTAGAGCCATAGTATTGTCTTTTTATGATGCTAGTCACAAAGAAGTGCTATGGGAAGGATGTAGAGCCATAGTACTGTCTTTTTATGATGCTAGTCACAAAGAAGTGCTATGGAAAGGATGTAGAGCCATAGTATTGTGTTTTTATGATGCTAGTCACAAAGAAGTGCTATGGGAAGGATGTAGAGCCATAGTATTGTCTTTTTATGATGCTAGTCACAAAGAAGTGCTATGGGAAAGGTGTAGAGCCATAGTATTGTCTTTTTATGATGCTAGTCACAAAGAAGTGCTATGGAAAGGATGCAGGGCCATAGTATTGTCTTTTTATTATGCTAGTCACAAAGAAGTGCTATGGGAAGGATGTAGAGCCATAGTATTGTCTTTTTATGATGCTAATCACAAAGAAGTGCTATGGAAAGGATGTAGAGCCATAGTATTGTCTTTTTATGATGCTAGTCACAAAGAAGTGCTATGGGAAGGATGTCGAGCCCTAGTATTGTTTTTCTGCCACTGAAGTATGAGATATGAGCTACAAAATAAAACTCTGGGCCAGGTAGAGTGGAAAGAGTATAGTACTATTGGCTTACCTATTACCTGCTTATTTCTGTGTATATTTTCAGGGTGTGAGAAGATAGGCAAGAGGAGACAGTGAAGAAGGTTACAGTATATAATGACGTTGAAAGAGATGAAGACATGAACGATAATGAGAAGTTGAACGAGGAGCAAAGGTGTGGACAACGAGTGGCAAACAGCTTGATGAAGCTTGTGTCATCTTTCAAGGTAAGACCCACTTTCTTTGTACCCTAATTGACACGTTGCTTTACAAAGTGGTCTTGTCACCTCCAAAGCTAAAATCATTTCAGTGAGAAATAGTTGGCTAATACAAGGCAGGTTTTGTGTGGCCCTAAAGCTTGTTGTCTAAGCTGCTTGGCTGGACTGGTAATATCATTGGTCCTCTCAACATACCCACTGCTGCAAGAATTACTGACAAGTATTTCTCTAATGATTGCATAGTATTGGCACAACTCCCCATATTGAGCTGCTCCAGGCTACAACTGAGGCTTTCTGTACACTGATGGCTTGTTAGTGAACTGGCTGGTGGAGCAGACCCATCAACCACAGCCAAGAAACCCCTGCACGGTTATCCCATTCAGTGTACTGGTATTCCCTTGCAGTTGACAGCGCCTCACCACAGCGTGGCACTGGGAAACGTGTGGTTTGCTTTATGGGTGGATGCCACATTTGCATATCCACCCACTTGCTGCACTGTAGTTGGCTACACTTCTACCCATACTGGTATATGGTATATGGCTACCACTCAGCATTGTCTAAGTTAATTGATTATATGGTTACCACCCAACATTGTATAAGTTAATGGTAATATGGTTACCACCCAGCATTGTGTATGTTAATTGGTTATATGGTTACCACCCAGCATTGTATATGTTAATTGGTCATAAGGTTACCACCCAGCATTGTATATGTTAATTGGTCTTATGGTTACCACCCAGCATTGTATATGTTAATTGGCTGTAGGTTACCACCCAGCATTGTGTATGTTAATTGGTTCTATGGTTACCACTCAGCGTTGTATATTTTAATTGGTTATAGGGTTACCAGCCAGCATTGTACTGGCTTACAGCAAACCATTAGGCCTGTCACTCAGTGTAGTTATAGGGTTACCAGCCAGCATTGTACTGGCTTACAGCAAACCATTAGGCCTGTCACTCAATGTAGTTATAGGGTTACCAGCCAGCATTGTACTGGCTTACAGCAAACCATTAGGCCTGTCACTCAATGTAGTTATAGGGTTACCAGCCAGCATTGTACTGGCTTACAGCAAACCATTAGGCCTGTCACTCAATGTAGTTATAGGGTTACCAGCCAGCATTGTACTGGCTTACAGCAAACCATTAGGCCTGTCACTCAATGTAGTTATAGGGTTACCAGCCAGCATTGTACTGGCTTACAGCAAACCATTAGGCCTGTCACTCAGTGTAGTTATAGGGTTACCAGCCAGCATTGTACTGGCTTACAGCAAACCATTAGGCCTGTCACTCAGTGTAGTTATAGGGTTACCAGCCAGCATTGTACTGGCTTACAGCAAACCATTAGGCCTGTCACTCAGTGTAGTTATAGGGTTACCAGCCAGCATTGTACTGGCTTACAGCAAACCATTAGGCCTGTCACTCAGTGTAGGTAGCAGGCAAAGGAAGTTGGTTTTGTTTATAAAGGCTGCAACATACTTGCAGGCATCAGCCTTGGTCACCTAATGGCTGCTGTCCATGCTGCTGGGTTTCTGGCAGCCTTCCTGTTCAGTGCCTTATCTCTCAGGTGAATATTGTATGTAAACACTACATGATGAACCTGGAGTAGGGTAGACTGTGCAAGTTGTGCAGCCAGGCCAGTGGGTTAATCATTTACCCTACCTCCACACCCCACACACTCCCCCTCCAAAACAAATGGCCCCTCCCTTAAAAAAAAAAAAAATGCTCCCCCTTTCCCCCACAAAACCCCCCCCCCCAAAAAAAAAAAAAAAAAAAAAGACAATAACTTTGAGAAAGCAGTGTCAGTGATGGTATGCTCCATTACTTTATGTAGTGCAGTTACCCCCTTCAGCCTGGCAACACTATATATAATTGTTACTAATGTCATATCTCATGTAGGCACAAACTGTTACCCTCATAATGTCACCTTTTGTACTGTTGTAGGTAATGTAGGGGGGAGGGCAGTGAAATGGCAGGGACAGGGGGACGTGGAGGTGATTTGTGGCCACCCCTCACGGGATTGAGGCGTCTGGCAATAGATACTGTGGATAGATAGTGTTGGTATGGTACAACAGAAAGCAGTTGTCCATTGTACCAGATTGTGCAGTGTGTACATGTATTATTATTCTTGTTCAAAATGGAATTCCAGCCATTTTGGGAAGGTTTATATTAGTACAACACACAGGTGTAGGCTGTACAAGTAATGCCATCAGCAAATGTGTACTTTGTTGATATGCTGTTGTACCAGTTATAAAGGCTCCAGCCTGCCTGCATGCCTCAGCCTTGATCACCTAATGGTAGCTGTCCATGCTGCTTGATCTCTGGCAGCCTCCCTGTTGTGCCATAAACCTGTGGTCAAACTTGTATCGAGTAGTTTATAAAGGCCCCAGCCTGCCTGCGTGTATAGGCCTTGGTCACCTAATGGTAGCTGTCCATGCTGCTTGATCTCTGGCAGCCTTCCTGTTGTGCCATATCCCTGAGGGATAAGTTAATTTCAGGGTTACTTATTAAGCATTACTTTCACCAGCATCAGATCCAAATTATGTGTGGTTAAGGACACATACCAAGCCATACCTAAATAAGCCAGCAGTATGGCTGATCAGGCAGACCCATCAACTGCAAGCAAGCAGCCACCACTGCAGGGCTGTCCTGTGCAGTGAACCAACATTGCCATGTGACTGACAGTGCCTTGCCACAGCCAGTGACAGTGGTTCCTGGGTGGACACCACATTGTCTCCACCCAGTTAACAGGGGCACCATAATAGGCTGCCACACAAGTTACTTGGCTGTTTGGTTACCACTCGTGTCCTAAATTACAGGAAACCATCTGGCTTGTCACTCAGTGTAGAGTCACCTCAAGTGGAAAATGTCTCCACTGAGTTAATAGGGGCATCATAATAGACTATACAGTACTGTTATTTGGCGATATGGTTACCACCCAGCATTATGAATTTTCCAGAATTACAGGAAACCATTTGTATTTGGTGATATGGTTACCACTCAGCATTATAAATTATCCTGAATTACAGGAAACCATTTGTATTTGGTGATATGGTTACCACCCAGCATTATAAATTATCCTGAATGATAGGAAACCGTTTGTATTTGGTGATATGGTTACTACCCAGCGTTATAAATGTTCCAGAATTACAGGCAACAGTTTGTATTTGACTATATGGTTACCACCCAGCATTATAAATTTCCAGCATTACTGGACCCATATTATTTGTTGATATGGTTACCACCCAGCGTTATAAATGTTCGTGAATTAATGCAGAGGCAGGTGAAGTGACAAAAGTGTAGAGTGAGGCTGAGAAATAGTGCAGCTTGGTTTAGTGTGTTTTATTGTTTGCTGGTGGCAGAGAACACATAGTTAACATCCCTGGCAGTATCCAGCCAGTCCTGTTGACCCAGCACAACAGTAGGGGCCCTGGGCTAGGCTGTCCTGAAAATATAGAGTACATAATTAGTCAGGTAGCCTTGAATGGAACACATTTAGTTGGGCCACCTGAACCCACTAGACAACCAGGCAGCCAGTCCATTAATTCCTTCAGTGTAAACCTTGCATTCCTTCCTGCTGCAATCCTGTGTTGCCCCATGAGCAGCGTACCTTCCCCCAGAGAATGATAGAGGCAGGACACAGCCTTCATCTCTCTCTGTATAACTGGTTTGGTATATTATGAACACTGTTTGGTTTGGCTTAGCAAAGATTAGGTAAGGGGGCTTGTAGTGTTCCTATTATTATTATTATTATTATTATTATTATTATTATTATTATTATTGTTGCTATTATTATTATTATTATTATTATTATTATTATCAGCTTATATCACATTAATTAAGGGGCTTGTCTTGGTACTAGTGTTATTACTTCAGGTTAGAGCATTACTTAGGGGTGTGCAGAGTCCATTATTATTATGATTATTATTATTATTATTATTTAGCCATCAGCAGTTATATTCAGCTTAGCCTATTCTTAGCCAAGGGTATGTAAATCATTAACTATTGTATTTTTAAGCTTGAGCCAGATTTATTCAGCTTTGCTATCCATTGTAGTTGCTTTTGTCCCTGAACTTTACACTGTATTGCAGACACTGCCAGATTTATTGTACCAAGTGATCCCTTATACCAGTCTTTATTATTATATACGTGTGTACTTTATTACCTACATGTATACTTAGCTTGTACACACACACACACACACACACACACACACACACACACACACACACACACACACACACACACACACACACACACACACACACACACACACACACACACACACACACACACACACACACACACACACACACTATGCCTATCCTACCCACTGGTATACACATGGAGGCTTACAGCTTACCCACTTGTATACACACACAGACACACAGCTTACCCACTTGTATACACACAGGCACACAGCTTACCCACTTGTATACACACACAGGCACACAGCTTACCCACTTGTATACACACACAGGCACACAGCTTACCCACTTGTATACACACACAGCTTACCCACTTGTATACACACACAGGCACACAGCTTACCCACTTGTATACACACACAGGCACACAGCTTACCCACTTGTATACACACACAGCTTACCCACTTGTATACACACACAGACACACAGCTTACCCATAGCAGTGTTATTAGCATAAATACTAACACTTCCATTTGTGGTGCAGGTGTGGTGTCAGGATTGCCACTGAGCTGGGCTGAGAAGGGACAGTCTTCAGGCTGCCATTGAGACCCCAAAGATGAGACTTTATCCTGAAGGCATGTAGATGCCCCCAAGACACTGCCCCTACCCTGAACATGTCCCCCAAGACACTGCCCCTACCCTGAACATGTCCCCCAAGACACTGCCCCTACCCTGAACATGTCCCCCAAGACACTGCCCCTACCCTGAACATGTCCCCCTAGACACTGCCCCTACCCTGAACATGTCCCCCAAGACACTGCCCCTACCCTGAACATGTCCCCCAAGACACTGCCCCTACCCTGAACATGTCCCCCAAGACACTGCCCCTACCCTGAACATGTCCCCCTAGACACTGCCCCTACCCTGAACATGTCCCCCTAGACACTGCCCCTACCCTGAACATGTCCCCCAAGACACTGCCCCTACCCTGAACATGTCCCCCAAGACACTGCCCCTACCCTGAACATGTCCCCCAAGACACTGCCCCTACCCTGAACATGTCCCCCAAGACACTGCCCCTACCCTGAACATGTCCCCCAAGACACAGCCCCTACCCTGAACATGTCCCCCAAGACACTGCCCCTACCCTGAACATGTCCCCCAAGACACTGCCCCTACCCTGAACATGTCCCCCAAGACACTGCCCCTACCCTGAACATGTCCCCCAAGACACTGCCCCTACCCTGAACATGTCCCCCAAGACAGCCACCACCCTCAACACCCACAGGACAGCCACCACCCTCAACACCCACAGGACAGCCACCACCCTCAACACCCACAGGAAAGCCACCACCCTCAACACCCACAGGAAAGCCACCACCCTCAACACCCACAAGACAGCCACCACCCTCAACACCCACAAGACAGCCACCACCCTCAACACCCACAAGACAGCCACCACCCTCAACACCCACAGGAAAGCCACCACCCTCAACACCCACAGGAAAGCCACCACCCTCAACACCCACAGGAAAGCCACCACCCTCAACACCCACAAGACAGCCACCACCCTCAACACCCACAAGACAGCCACCACCCTCAACACCCACAAGACAGCCACCACCCTCAACACCCACAAGACAGCCACCACCCTCAACACCCACAAGACAGCCACCACCCTCAACACCCACAAGACAGCCACCACCCTCAACACCCACAAGACAGCCACCACCCTCAACACCCACAAGACAGCCACCACCCTCAACACCCACAAGACAGCCACCACCCTCAACACCCACAAGACAGCCACCACCCTCAACACCCACAAGACAGCCACCACCCTCAACACCCACAAGACAGCCACCACCCTCAACACCCACAAGACAGCCACCACCCTCAACACCCACAAGACAGCCACCACCCTCAACACCCACAAGACAGCCACCACCCTCAACACCCACAAGACAGCCACCACCCTCAACACCCACAAGACAGCCACCACCCTCAACACCCACAAGACAGCCACCACCCTCAACACCCACAAGACAGCCACCACCCTCAACACCCACAAGACAGCCACCACCCTCAACACCCACAAGACAGCCACCACCCTCAACACCCACAAGACAGCCACCACCCTCAACACCCACAAGACAGCCACCACCCTCAACACCCACAAGACAGCCACCACCCTCAACACCCACAAGACAGCCACCACCCTCAACACCCACAAGACAGCCACCACCCTCAACACCCACAAGACAGCCACTACCCTCAACACCCACAAGACAGCCACCACCCTCAACACCCACAAGACAGCCACCACCCTCAACACCCACAAGACAGCCACCACCCTCAACACCCACAAGACAGCCACTACCCTCAACACCCACAAGACAGCCAGACAGCCACTATCCTGAAGTGACCCCACAGGATGCAATCTCCACCCCTAGAGGACCCAAGAGACAGCTGCCCCACCAAGATGCTTCCAGAGACTTTGCTACAGTCTCAAGGCCCCAAGAGACACTGCTGCCATCCTGAAGGCCTGCTGCAAGATGCCAGTTGCTGCTGCAAGAATCCCCAAGAGCCACTGCTGCCATCCTGAAGGCCTGCTGCAAGATGCCAGTTGCTGCTGCAGGAAGCCCCAAGAGACAACCTGCTACTTTGAAATGCCCACGAGATACAGCCACTGCCCTGAAGCCCCAGGACACGTGCCCCACTTAACACTGCTGCCAGCTCCTTGACATGTTGCTGCCATTCCACTTCAGAGGCCACACAAGATGGTGCTGTCTTCCCCTTGAGAGGCCCCACAAGACTATTGTGGTTCCACCTTAGAGGCCCCACAAGACTGTTGTGGTTCCACCTTAGAGGCCCCACAAGACTGTTGTGGTTCCACCTTACAGGCCCCACAAGACTGTTGTGGTTCCACCTTACAGGCCCCACAAGACTGTTGTGGTTCCACCTTACAGGCCCCACAAGACTGTTGTGGTTCCACCTTACAGGCCCCACAAGAATGTTGTGGTTCCACCTTACAGGCCCCACAAGACTGTTGTGGTTCCACCTTACAGGCCCCACAAGACTGTTGTGGTTCCACCTTAGAGGCCCCACAAGACTGTTGTGGTTCCACCTTACAGGCCCCACAAGAATGTTGTGGGTCCACCTTACAGGCCCCACAAGACTGTTGTGGTTCCACCTTACAGGCCCCACAAGACTGTTGTGGTTCCATCTTAGAGGCCCCACAAGACTGTTGTGGTTCCACCTTACAGGCCCCACAAGAATGTTGTGGGTCCACCTAAGAGGCCCCGTAAGACTCTGCTTATTATCCCCCTCAGAGGCCCCACAAGACTGCCTACCATCCTCTTCAGAGGCCCCACAAGACTGCCTACCATCCCCTTCAGAGGCCCCACAAGACTGCCTACCATCCTCTTCAGAGGCCCCACAAGACTGCCTACCATCCCCCTCAGAGGCCCCACAAGACTGCCTACCATCCCCCTCAGAGGCCCCACAAGACTGCCTACCATCCTCTTCAGAGGCCCCACAAGACTGCCTACCATCCTCTTCAGAGGCCCCACAAGACTGCCTACCATCCCCTTCAGAGGCCCCAAAAGGCTCTGCCTACCATCCCCTTCAGAGGCCCCACAAGGCTCTGCCTATCATCCTCTTGAGAGTCACCACCAGACACTGCTGCACTCCCCCTCAGAGGCCCTACAAGACTCTGCCGCCATCCCCCCTCGAGGAGCATGACAAGATGCTGCAGCCATCCTATCAGAGGGGCCTGACGAGACTTTGCTGCCATTCCATCCATGGGGCCTGGCACAATGCTGCTGCCACCATCCCACATGAGGGGCCTTCAAGCATCCCACCCCAGAGGCCCAGCATGATGCTGCTGCCATGCCACCCCAGAGGCCCAGCATGATGCTGCTGCCATGCCACCCCAGAGGCCCAGCATGATGCTGCTGCCATGCCACCCCAGAGGCCCAGCATGATGCTGCTGCCATGCCACCCCAGAGGCGCAGCATGATGCTGCTGCCATGCCACCCCAGAGGCGCAGCATGATGCTGCTGCCATGCCACCCCAGAGGCGCAGCATGATGCTGCTGCCATGCCACCCCAGAGGCCCACCATGATGCTGCTGCCATGCCACCCCAGAGGCCCACCATGATGCTGCTGCTGCCATCCCAAGAGACATGAAGAGATGGAGATAACAGAAGCCGAGCAAAGGGAGGCGGGTGCTAGTCGCCCGCCTACCCATCTGGTTCAGTTACTTTTGGTCTTTGCTGAGAGTTTGGCAAAAGAAACTACTCAGTTTTTCACAACTTATGATTTGTTTATTTTATTTATTTTTTTTTTTTTGTGAGATTGGCTTATAGTGTTTCATTGGAAACTTTTTTTCAGGCATTCGAATGATTAAGGGAAAAAAAAAAAAGTTTTTTGTATCTATATCCTTCATGTAGAAATTTTGTCAAAAACCTGTATATACCTAAGTTGGTGTGTGCAGGACAAACAGCACTTACACCTCTAACATCACTGAGAGACCTGGCATGAAGGTTTCAAAGACTTAGCATTGAGAACGAGAAAGCACCAACATTGCAAGCACTGCACTAACAGCATTAAGACAACAAGCATATGTTAGTATCAGCACTGCAAGCATGTTTAGTGCAAGAGCACTAACACTGCAAATATACTGTATATATACCACTAATAGTGCAAGCATATATATTAATAGCATTGTTATTAAGAGCACTACATTAATAGCTTCGTAATAAGACTGCAAGCACTATGTTCTGTAAGAGCACTGACACTGGAAGCCAGATAGTATTATACAAGATGAGGCTGACTTGATGCCAAAGGAGAAAACCCTTGAAACGAGACTACTTCTGAAATAATTATAACATGAGTGTGCAGAGAAGGAATGCAGTGCCAGGAAACATGACACTCGCTCATGTGAAGAACACTGTGAAGCGGCTGAAAAATAGGAAAGCAGCTGGGGTTGATGAGGTGTATGCAGAGATGCTTAAGTGTAGTGGAGAGAGCGGAATGAAGTGCTTGTTGGAGATATGTAAGAATGCATGGATGAGTGAAATTGTGCCTGCAGAGTGGAAAAAGGCTGTGACTGTACCCCTGTACAAAAATAAAGGTCAGCGAAGTGAGTGCAAGAATTATCGTGGCATAAGTTTATTGAGTGTGGTAGGGAACGTATACCGAAGAATTATTATGGAGAAAATAAGAGAGATACCAGAAGTCCTTGTGAGTGACGAACAGGGTGGCTTTAGGAGTGGCAGAGGATGTGTGGATCAAATATTTGCAGTGAGACAGATAGCAGAGAAGGCTTGTGAGAAGGACTATAAGGCATTTATGGCATTCATGGATCTGGAAAATGCATACAACAAAGTGGACAGGGAAGGATTGTGGAAAGTTTTGCGCATGTACGGGTAGTTGGTAAGCTGCTAGGTGCCGTCAAGAGTTTTTATGATGGCAGTGAGGCATGTGTAAGGGTAAATGGGCATCTAAGCGAATGGTTCATGATCAATGTGGGAGTGCGACAAGGTTGTGTGATGTCCCCGTGGTTGTTCAATATATATATATGGATGGGGTGATGAGAGAAGCGAAACCACGAGTAATGGGGAGAGAGAGATGGCATTGGTAATGAATGGTGATGGATGGAATATCTCAGATTTGTTGTATACTGATGATGCAGTACTACTTGCAAATACTGGTCAAGAACTTGGCAGACTAGTGCAGAGTTTTGCTAGCATCTGTGAGCGTTGTGCCTTGAGAGTAAATGTAGAAAAGAGTAAAGTGATGGTAATTGAGAGAGAACGTGACTCCCAGTGTGATGTTACAGTGAATAGAGAGAGACTGGAATTGGTGAGAGAGTTCAAATACCTGGGTACAGTGATAGAAAAGAGAGGAAAATGTGCAAAAGAAGAGAGTAGAGTGACTCAAGGAAGGAAAGTAGCTGGTGCAATGAAGGCCTTGAAAAGAAACAGAGGCCTGAGTGTTGCAGCTCCATGAGGCTTACATGAAGCAGTGTTAGTGCCAACTTTAACATATGGATGTGAGACTATGGTGTGGCATGAAAATGAAAAGTCAAGAGTTAGAGCAGTGGAGATGGGACTACTGAGGAATGTATGTGGAATACAGAGAGTAGATAGGATATGGTACAACGTGATTCATGAAAGATGCGGAGTGAGGAAGTGTGTGGACACCAGGATCGAAGAGAGATATGGAAGTACAGTCATGGTCATAAATAATCACCTATCCTCCGGGACCCCGTGCCTCAGGCTGGCTCCTGTATCCACGGCAAGTCACACTGGAGTAAGAGGGGCTGAGAGGGAGGGGCACGAGAGAGAAAGGAAGGTGGATGGGGGGGACGAGCGATGGTACTTGGGTGGAGTGAGGGAGGGAAGGGAGGGTAGGTAGGGGAGGGGAAATGAAATGCACAGTGGTGGTGGCATTATTGGCTCATTTTCTTTCATTCAGAGCATAATATAAAGGAGTTACTATTCGGTAGATAATGTTGCATTACACCTTGTATAGCAGCGTCAGATAACAAACTTTAGATAGGTGCTGATATCAAGGGCTATGGCTTGTGAGAGAAATATACTGACGTGACAGATCAAACATTAGTGCAGAGCCAGATATTTGTGTTTATCCATGTATTTTGACTTCACATGCAGAATGGAGTCTGGATGGCTTTGACTTCCATAATGTTTGTATAAGGAACATCCTCCACTGTTATGCTAGGTGGTTTTAGGTCGACTTCTCGTCCTAAGAACTCTAGCTGCTGAGCCGGGGTTCTCTTTCAAGACTGGAACTAGAATACATTACGAGAAGAAAGGGCATAAAAACTCTGGTCAACCAACCTTACACATGTATTATCTTATATTCGTACACCACTGCATACAATGTGAATACAATCTGGGCACAAAACACAATGCAGGTTCAAAGTCACTATCTGGACAGGAGGACCTGACAGGGCTGCTGAAGTCTCGGGCTGCCTATAGGTGTCAGCCAGGTGTGCAAGGGGTCACGCTAGGTGTGCCTTCCCTTAGAGGGCACAGAACTACTCTCGGGGGCCGCATCGTCCGGAGTGGGCTGCTGGGCGGCGTGGAGAGAGGCCTTTCTCTAGTGGGGCCTCAGTGGGGAGTTTGGTCCTCGGACCTGGGACCGAATAGGGAGAGTAGGTGCAATTGCCTGCGCCCACTCTGGGGAGGAGGACGTTGTCCAATGGGGCTGGGGAGGTCATGCCCCGGGGTCCTGGGTACACCTCGGGGAGTCCAGGGACTGCAGTCTCCCTTGGGTCGGATCGCTGTCAGGGGTGGTCTGTGGCATCCTCTCCTTCGGAAATCTGGCAGCAGGTGGTATCGTCTGGGCGCTGGCTGCACTGCTCGTAATCCCGGGGTCAGAATGGGGCCTTGCCAGACCTCCTCCATGCATAGCTCCTCCTGGGGGCTGCCTCTGTGGGGAGAACAGGAAGGGTGTCCCACTCGGCCATGGGAGGGGTGGGCCAAGCAAGGGACATTCTCCGTAGGGGAAGTCACGGGGGAGGGATGGGTGGTGTTTGGTCCCTTCCTGGTGCGGCTAGTGGCTGTCACCAAGGTCCTGAGGGCAGTAGGGGTAGGGCAGCTAGTGGCTGTCTCTCTCCTGTTGGTGCGGCTAGTGGCCATCACTTGCTCTCGGGTGTGGCTAGTGGCCATCACTGAGGTCCTGTGAGGGGAGGTGATGGCAGATGAAGTGCGGCTAGTAGCCCTTCTCTGGTTTCTGCAGAGGGGGGGATGCAGCTATAGAGTGGCTAGTGGCCATCTCTTGCCTAGTGTGGCTAGTGGCCCTTCTCTGGTTTCTGCAGAGGGAGGGATGCAGCTATAGAGTGGCTAGTGGCCATCTCTTGCCTAGTGTGGCTAGTGGCCCTTCTCTGGTTTCTGCAGAGGGGGGGATGCAGCTATAGAGTGGCTAGTGGCCATCTCTTGCCTAATGCGGCTAGTGGCTGTCACTCGGGTGCTGTCTGGGACTGAGATATCAGCCCCACCCCAAACCTGGCGAGGGCTGGTCTGGCTGGAGAGTAGCGCACCAGCACTGTGTAGTTCTCATCAGGTCCATTGAGGGGAAGAGGGGCGCAAGGTAGTAAGGGACATAGGCCCGTCCTGCCTGGGCCTTACACGCACCCTAAGCACCTCTCTATGGTCTCCCCCTGGGGTGGGTGTCACGACATCCCTCTTGTGGTGTCTCGTTGTGGTGGGCATTTCGTCTACCCTTACATGTAATTAATTTTTGGAACTAAATATCATATGTAACCTTTGACCTGGCTGTGTCCACAGTAATATGATCATTCTCTAGGTAGGCTATACACTCCCTCTATACAGTCACCATCATGTCAACTATCTTATGGCATCTGTATATGAAAAGCCTGTTTAAAATAATTGTACATAACAAGTAAATAAATCTGATGTCTGTCTGCTGGGTGGATATAATAATGATATTGAAATGCCCACCCCGACAGAACACCACGAGAGGGATGGCACAACACCCACCCACAGAGGGGCAATGGGGATGCGACATCCTCCCCAGAGGAAGACCACTGTGAAGCGCATAAAGGACCAGGGCCAGAGGGGTCAATGTCCCTCACTACCTTGTGCCCCTCTTACCCTCAGAGGAGCCAATTCCAACCCCGCAGCCCCGGCAGGTAACTCTCCAACTGGACTATCATTAGACAGGTTCAGGGTGGTGCTTGTACTACAGCCCCAGACAGCACCCAAGTGATGGCCACTAACTGCATTAGGAAAGAGATGGCCACTGACCTCTCTACAGCTGCACCCCCCCTCTGCAGAGCCAAGTGTCGGCCACTAGCCACACTAGGGAAGACACGGTCACTGCCTGCTCTTCATCTGCATTCTTTTTGGGGAAAAGGACCTCAGCAATGGCCACTAGCCGCACCAGCAGGCAAGTGGCGGCCACTAGCCGCACTTTGCCTGCAGTCCTTTTGGGAAAAAGGGCCTTGGTGATGGCCATTGGCCACACCAGCAGGAAAGAGACAGCCACCAGCCACTTTGTACCTGCTGCCCTAGGGACCTCGGCAATGGCCACCAGCCATGCCAGGGAGGGAACGGTCACCGCCCATCCGTTGCCTCCTACCCTTGTGACTTCCCCCACGGAGGGTGTCCATTGCTTTGCCCACCACTCCAGAGGCCGAGTGGGACACCCCTCCCTCTCTCCCTACAGAGGCAGCCTGCAGGAGTTATGCCTGGAGGAGGTCTGATGAGGCCCCATTGTGAGCCCGGAGATTGTGCAGTACAGCCAGAACCCGATGAGGCAACCTGCTGTCAGACTTCCGGAGGATGGGATCCCGCAGGCAGCACCTGATGCTGGCACGACCCGAGAACCCACAGCTCTCGGACTCCCAGGGGCGCCCCCAGGACCCTGGAGCATGAACTCCTCTGCCCCATCAGACGGCGACCTACTTCCCAGAGTGGGCGCAAGCAAGCGCACTTACTTTCCCTATTCAGTCACAGTCCCGAGGACCAAACTCCCCACCAAGGCCCCACCTTGGAAGGGCCCCTCTCCACGCCACCCAGCAGCTCACTCTGGATGACTCGGCCCCTGGCAGTAGTCCCGTGCCCCCTAAGGGAAGGCACCCCTGATGGGACCCCTCCCACACCTGGCCAACATCTGTAAGCAGCCCAAGACTTCAGTAGCCCCAGACGGAGTCCTGTCCTGATAGTGACTGAAACCTGTATAGTGTATTGTGTCAGTATTGTATTCACATTGTACTCAGTGTTGTACGAATTTAAGGTAATATACGTGTATGGTTGGCTAACCAGAGTTTTTGTGCCCTGTTCCTCTAGTTGTGTGCACTAGACCTGGTCTAGAAAAGAACCCCACATTAGTTGCACGTGATCAAAGGACAAGTATTTGAACTTTGAACACGTCGCACAACAGATATCTCTCATAATCTGTTGCTTGGACTCCACGCCGGTCACGTAGTATGTTTCTCCCACGGGTCAACCCTTGATATCACCGCCTATCTAAAGCTTGTTGTCTGACGCCGCTGTACAAGGTGTAATGCAGCGTTATCTACCAAATATTAACTCATTTATATCATGCCCTGAAGGAAAGAAAATAAACAAACTATATGACCACCACTGCATTTCATTCTCCCTCCCCTGCCTACCATCCCTCCCTCCCTCACTCCACTCCTGCACCATCACTCGTCCCCCCACCCACCTTCCCTTCTCTGTCGGGCCCCTCCCTCTCAACCCCTCTTACTCCACTGTGACTTGCCGTGCATAAAGGAGCCAGCCTGGGGCACGGGGTACCGGAGGGTAGGTGTTTATTTATGACCACGACTGTACATGTAGGTGTGTCATCAGGTACTGTGTGTATGTGTAGGTGTCATTTCATGTGTAAGTGTGTTGTTGTGTACGTTATCCACACAACAACAGCAAGTCAGGGGGTGTAATGATAACACTGAGGCTGATAACACTGATAACACCTCAGGGCCAAGCCTTCCACCACCACCACCCTCTCTCCTACACTGTTTGTGGTATTATTATTATTATTATTATTATTAGTAGTAGTAGTAGTAGTATTGGTAGTAGTAGTAGTAGTAGTATAAGTATTGGTATTAGTAGTATTAGTAGTAGTAGTATTTTTATTAGTTATTATTATTTTGTTTTATTATTATTATTACACTCTCATCTTAAATATCAGGACCAACTTCCCTAGCCCTGGGCTCCTACGCTGTTCATGGGGCAACACAGGAGTAGATGATGGATGGATAGATGATGATGATGATGATGATGATGATGATGATGATAATGATGATGATGATTCTTATTATCATTGTTGTTGGTTTTGTTGTTGTTGTTGTGATTATTATCATTATTATTATTATTATTATTATTATTATTATTATTATTATTATTATCATTATTATTATTATTGTTATTATTATTATTATTATTATCATCATCATCATCATCATCATCATCATCATTATTATCATACAACCCCCAGCATGTAACTCGGCTACTTATGTGTGTAAATATAAAGCTCAGTGCATTTATACAGTACAAATTGATATTTATATCAAACCTCTTATAAGTGGCTGTATCCATGTGTGTCAGAATTACCATATGCTTTTTGGGTTGGGAAAAA
>NC_137046.1:3296112-3377574 GCF_032717465.1 Coenobita brevimanus | reverse complement strand
CCGAAAGGTCAAGCTTTCCCCGTTCCGCGACCACACACACACATACAAATATACATTTACAAATCTACATACACACACACACACACACACACACACACATAGTACACACACACACACATATATACATACATACACACACACACACACCGCCCAGCCGCTCTTGCCTTGTGCGGATACAAGCAGCTTCACCTGTGCGGCGGAGACTCGATCTCGCCCGCCACGGTTGGATCAGCAAACCCTTACCGACTCGGCTGTCGCAACTGGACAAAGAAAAGATTATTGGAACTTCTACTGTACAATCCGAACAGCATTTTCCGGTCATACCTTCCTGTTCAACATCAGTGTACACTGAAATTACGCTTATTGTTGTTGCTGAAGAATATAAACGATTAATATGCGTGTTGTAGTAAAAAAAAAATGTAAAAGGTTTGGTTAGCATACATTGCACTAATCACTTCTGGTTAAGCTCTTGGGTTCAGGAAGCCTTTGTACACATCATCAAATGAAATACGTTGTTAAAAATCACTCGTATTAGAGACAAATCCTTGATAAAATACGGGGCATAAACATTTTCTCGTATATATTCAATTGTACTCGTGCTTACTCGTCCAAATTTTATGGTGCCGGCTTTCTCACAACACTGTTTTCTTTTTAAATGTTTCTTCGTTGAATGATATATATAATGATGAACATTAAAGTTATAATGTTCAGATTTTCTAAGGAGGTATAAAGAGAAGAATAAGTTCATACTGGAGGAGGCAAAATTACGGCAATGTATGAACATGAGAAAAGTATTATATTATTCAACGAAGAAACATCTGTATACTAAATTTATTCTGTCATACATGCAATATTATCGTAAATGAACTAATTACCGGGAGTAAATATTTATGCGTTATTAATATCCTTGGCTGGTTTCCTGGATATTTATTATCTATAAACATCCTTTCAATTGATTCTGTGTAGCGAGTCTTGCTAAACTCGATGGCATCAGCTAATATTAAATGCTCTACGTAACACCCGAGTTGATGACTACGTAGTCCCTTCCACAGCTTGTAAATAAAGTGACTCAGGAGTCAGGGTCATTAACTCGAAAACTCTGGAGTCTCCCTAACATCTCTACATTAGCGAATTATATGGTTTTCTGCACCTTACTATATTTAGGTATGTTGTTTGTATATTTCCCATATCAAAAGGTTTTACTTGAATGTAGTAGAAGATTCTTGTTGGCACAGAAGCATATCTTCCCCAGTAATTTGCTCTTCATGTCGCTCCGTATTATTTCGTATGGTAGACAGCGCGTCTTTGAACTCTACCGGCAATCTTTGAGGACCATTTGTATGGTGAAAAATAAACATGTATACGTATTATTCTACGAAGTTTTGCCTAGAAGTTTTTTTTTTTTTTTTTTTAATAATTAGAAATCTACCGTAGTGCACCAGAGTTGCAAAGCTAATGTTAAACACTGAACGCAATAACATTATCGTTCGTGCATATCATACTAGAGTTACCTTGACATCCAACACAGCAGTAGTATCAGCATTACTTATTTACATGTTCTGTATTTCGTGAGCCATGGACGTAAAGCTATGGTGCTAATATTATGTGGCTAGCAAGAAAGTATCAAATCCCTGAACGACCACTGATAGAGACATGATTGAGTCTTTGCAACCCTGTTCACAAGGCGTAATGTAGATGCCTAAGTCTGGGCCAGGAGTCCGAACACTGCAGGCTGCAAGTAGATTGGATGTTGGTTTTTGAGCATGACCTCACTGATAGTTGTCGTTCAAGTGTTGATCGTTCAGTTACAATGTTCTACACAAATAATCATACACTTGATACATACATGCAGTACTACCAGCCAAAAACAACGGGTTAGTCAGACATTCGAAAGGAGTCGACTATACAGAGTTTGTGTTGGCCCAGGCTAGGACACAGCTCACTGTATTAAGTTCAGGGCCTGTATCTCAGCAGTCTTACACTTGTTTTTGTTCTTATTTCCATATAGAATACAATGGGTCCATTGTTTTATGGGGGAATAACTCCCTAAAGGTCTCTCGGCAGAGTTCAAAATCACTCTGTATCGTATTTGACTAGTGACGATATGTTACTTGAGATGGACGCCTTCACGCGGTGGCACCAATATAACTGTCTGATGTCCTGCTTTACAAATATCCCTCAGTTTCCTCCCTATCCCCGAAAGGAGGATGAACTGCAGGGACACCGCAACTTCAACATTATCTGGCCAGATAAGGCTGCGGCCTCTACAGCAGCAGCAAAAACCACCACCACCACTACAGCCAGTGTTATCGATATAACATATGTAAACAGATGGATACGTAGATAAAGGTATAACAGAAGAATCAATCGCTGCAGAATAAGTGTTACCAGGTATCCATTGCTAACGTCACTACGTCTCCAAGACGCCATGGCCGGGCTGGTGCTGTCTGTGTCGTGGTGGCAAGGGCCGGCGGTCGACACAGTGCGGCAACGTAAGTTTTTATTTTGTTCTAACTATGCCCGGGCGATTTGTTCAGCTTAGAGAAACCATTTACAATTGCAGTGTTTAAATATAGCCTTTATCATCCCCACAACATTACACTTTTTATCAAGTTTAATGAATTGTCGGGAGAGAGCAGGAATAAACTAAAGTACACGAGAATATTAGGAAACTCTGCATAATATATTACATTCGAAAAAAATATGACGAAATCTTACCTCTACTTCAGCGACAACCCTTGATACACACTATGGTCTTTCTTATTCTATTCTTATTAATACATGTAACTCCCCACATAGAATTTAAAAACCAATATAACTTAAAAACTTTGCATTGTCAATAATGTATTTCATAATTATGATTTAACAGAAGTTCAAAACTGTGGCCTGTATTATATTTGGACTAGCGACGCCTTCACGTAGTGGCACCGACATGACCGGATGGATTCAGTGTTTGGCCAGACAATCGTCCCTCAGTTCCCTCCGTCACCGCCTGCAGTAAACTGGGTTTATATTTGAATAAGCCTGTGGTTGCAACTACTACTAACGACAGACGATATTACCATGTTGAAGAGGTACCGAAGGCACCAAAAGTGTTAACTTACTACGGTTTACGTTCTGGCCAGTATTACAAACCCAGTCTTATATTTCAACTTAGGACGGACGACTGTAGGTAAATGACAGGAACTCACCGCGACCAAATGATTAACTTTTGAAGCTACGGCAGCCAGAGACGCCATGGCAAGGTGCCTGGTTACTCTCTCGTGGTGGCGGCGCCCTGCCATCACACACCCACCCAGTCTCCCAGGCACTTTTTTTTTTTAGACACTTTTTTCTTGGTGACTTTATCCTTAAATTTTAAACCCTTTTTATCCGCGGAGGCTTACTGATATTTCCTTCCTTGCCACCACTGTGGTAGTTCCTTCAGTGGTGGTGGTGGTGGTTTTTTATAGTAGCAGTAGTAGTATTAGTAGTAGTAATTTTTGTTTTTCTGATTATTACTAATTATTATTATTATTACTTATCACATTATTATTATTATTATTATTATTATTATTATTGTTGTTGTTGTTGTTACTGCCATCACCATCATTATTAGCGCTATCTTCATCAATACCGCCATCTTTACCATTATTATCTGAATCGTTATTATATCATCATCATCATCAGAATTATTATTATCATTATTATTATGAAAATATATAATAAAATAATTTGGTTTTACGCCAGGTATCCACGAAGGGCTAAGGCGTTGCCTCTGGGTAGAGGACTTTTGGATTGGAGCGTGTAGCATTTTATGACCGGATGCCCTTCCTGATGTCTACCAATGACCCTTGGGTGGATTCGATCCTCCGACCCTTCGGTCAGAATGGAGCGCTCTAACCCATAATAATAATAATAATAATATTAATAATAATAATAATAATAGTTTTATTATTATTATTATTATTACTGCTTCTACAGCTACTACCACTACTTCTCATTATCATTATCATTTTTGTTGCGGCTCTTGCCCGAGGGAGTCGGGGTCACGGTTCTATACCACGATGTGGCTGTATTTCTTTTTCTTTCTTTCTTTCTCTTTTTTTTTTTTTTCCTGCGTCAAACACTGGCAGGACGTAGGGTTGTCCCTCATGACTTAATTTATCTTCACTACGGTACCACAGCCTCGCCCCCCACCCTCGTGGTCCATTTGTTATCGTTATTATTATTACTATGGTTATGTTAAACATTTCTTTACTTCTGATATATTCTTATGTTTTCTGTGCTAAGCCAACATTGCGACATAGCATTAAAAGATCCTCTGTGGCCTTCATTATGTCCTTCCCCACACCACATATTGCATGCCAGCCTTACCGTGGGATGAGGCTTGGCTTGATGATGATCTTGATGATGACGATTATAACTGCTGTTGTATTTACTACTACTACTACTATTATTACTACTACTCGAAATCCATCCTGAGTACAAATCGTCTGTTGGTAGGTTGCTTGCAAGGGTAAGCTAAAAACACGTCATCGGCTTCAAAGGGTTAAGTCAACTCTAGCCTGACCTCTGCAACAGAAGGGGTAAAAATAAGTTCCCAACACAGTCTTCACCAAAAGTTGTGTCGCCTCGGTGAGCCACAGCTAATGGTGTGGTGGTAAGACAAAGACTATACAGGGCAGTGCATATATAGCGCTGCTCTGCCACCCCGCCAGGCCAGATCCTGTGTGGCGGCCACGGCTCAGGCAGCGTAGCAGTGGCCATCCTGCATCAGTTTGTCACGACCTACCATCTCAGCCAGACCGAGCCATTGCCAGCCGACTGAGCCGTCCGTTCAACACACAAGACACCGCAAGGTGAGTTTGTAGTGAAGCGCTATTACACATCACCCTGGACTTACAGCCTGACACCAGCCAAGGAGCTATTCACTTCAATGTCAGGACCTCTTTCCTAAATTACTTAGACCTTTTTCAAACGCATTTGTTCTGCCAACGACAGCTGTCGTGAAGTGAATAAAAAAACGTCCACTGGTGTCAAGGAAAAAGATAAGGGAGGGGGAGGTACTGAAAAAAAATAAAAAGTTATGTGTGTGTGATGGCAGGCCGCCGCCAACGCCAGAGAGTAACCAGTCACCTTGCCATGGCGTCTCTGGCTGCCGTAGCTTCAAAAGTTAATCATTTGTTCGCGGTGAGTTCCTGTATCTTGTGTGTTGAACGGACGGCTCAGTCGGCTGGCAATGGCTCGGTCTGGCTGAGATGGTAGGTCGTGACAAACTGATGCAGGATGGCCACTGCTACGCTGCCTGAGCCGTGGCCGCCACACAGGATCTGGCCTGGCGGGGTGGCAGAGCAGCGCTATATATGCACTGCCCTGTATAGTCTTTGTCTTACCACCACACCATTAGCTGTGGCTCACCGAACTTGAGGCCACAACTTTTGGTGAAGACTGTGTTGGGAACTTATTTTTACCCCTTCTGTTGCAGAGGTCAGGCTAGAGTTGACTTAACCCTTTGAAGCCGATGACGTGTTTTTAGCTTACCCTTGCAAGCAACCTACCAACAGACGATTTGTACTCAAAAAGGATTTCGAGTAGTAGTAATAATAGTAGTAGTAGTAGTAAATACAACAGCAGTTATAATCGTCATCATCAAGCTCATCATCAAGCCAAGCCTCATCCCACGGTAAGGCTGGCATGCAATATGTGGTGAGGGGAAGGACATAATGAAGGCCACAGAGGATCTTTTAATGCTATGTCGCAATGTTGGCTTAGCACAGAAAACATAAGAATATATAAGAAGTAAAGAAATGTTTAACATAACCATAGTAATAATAATAACGATAACAACTGGACCACGAGGGTGGGGGGCGAGGCTGTGGTACCGTAGTGAAGATAAATTAAGTCATGAGGGACAACCCTACGTCCTGCCAGTGTTGGACGTAGGAAAAAAAAAAGAGAAAGAAAGAAAGAAAAAGAAATACAGCCACATCGTGGTATAGAACCGTGACCCCGACTCCCTCGGGCAAGAGCCGCAACAAAAATGATAATGATAATGAGGAGTAGTGGTAGTAGCTGTAGAAGCAGTAATGATAATAATAATAATAATAATAATAAAATTATTATTATTATTATTATGGGTTAGAGCGCTCCATTCTGATCGAAGGGTCGGAGGCTCGAATCCACCCAAGGGTCATTGGTAGACATCAGGAAGGGCATCCTGTCATAAAATGCTACATGCTCCAATCCAAAAGTCCTCTACCCAGAGGCAACGCCTTAGCCCTTCGTGGATACCTGGCGTAAAACCAAATTAGTTTATTATATATTTTTATAATAATAATAATAATAATTTGATAATAATAATTATCATGATGATGATGTAATAACGATTCAGATAATAATGGTAAAGATGGCGGTACTGATGAAGATAGCGCTAATAATGATGGTGATGGCAGTAACAACAACAACAACAACAATAATAATAATAATAATAATAATAATAAGTAATAATAATAATAATTAGTAATAATAATCAGAACAACAAAAATTACTACTACTACTACTGCTACTACCACCACCACCACCACCACCACCACCACCACTGTCGGAACTACTGCAGTGGTGGCAAGGAAGGAAATATCAGTAAGCCTCCTCGGATAAAAAGGGTTTAAAATTTAAGGATAAACTCGCCAAGAAACAAGTGTCTAAAAAAAAAAAAAAGGTGCCTGGGAGAATGGGTGGGTGTGTGATGGCAGGGCGCCGCCACCACGAGAGAGTAACCAGGCACCTTGCCATGGCGTCTCTGGCTGCCGTAGCTTCAAAAGTTAATCATTTGGTCGCGGTGAGTTCCTGTGATTTACCTACAGTCGTCCGTCCTAAGTTGAAATATAAGACTGGGTTTGTAATACTGGCCAGAACGTAAACCGTAGTAAGTTAACACTGTTGGTGCCTTCGGTACCTCTCCAACAAGGTAATATCGTCTGTCGTCAGTAGTAGTTGCAACCACAGGCTTATTCAAATATAAACCCAGTTTACTGCAGGCGGTGATGGAGGGAACTGAGGGACGATTGTCTGGCCAATCACTGAATCCATCCGGTCATGTCGGTGCCACTACGTGAAGGCGTCGCTAGTCCAAATATAATACAGGCCACAGTTTGAACTTCTGTTAGATCATAATTATGAAATACATTATTGACAATGTTAAGTTCTTAAGTTATATTTGTTTTTAAATTCTATGTGGGGAGTTACATGTATTAATAAGAATAGAATAAGAAAGACCATAATGTGTATCAAGGGTTGTCGCTGAAGTAGATGTAAGATTTCGTCATATTTTTTTCGAATGTAATATATTATGCAGAGTTTCCTAATATTCTCGTATACTTTAGTTTATTCCTGCTCTCTCCCGACAATTCATTAAACTTGATAAAAAGTGTAATGTTACGGGGATGATAAAGGCTATATTTAAACACTGCAATTGTAAATGGTTTCCCTAAGCTGAACAAATCGTCCGGCCATAGTTAGAACAAAATAAAAACTTACGTTGCCGCACTGAGTCGACCGCCGGCCCTCGCCACCACGACACAGACAGCACCAGCCCGGCCATGGCGTCTTGGAGACGTAGTGACGTTAGCAATGGATACCTGGTAATACTTATTCTGCAGCGATTTCTTCTTCTGTTATACCTTCATCTACGTATCCATCTGTTTACATATGTTATATCGATAACACTGGCTGTAGTGGTGGTGGTGGTGGTTTTTGCTGCTGCTGTAGAGGCCGCAGCCTTATCTGGCCAGATAATGTTGAAGTTGCAGTTTCCCTGCAGTTCATCCTCCTCCTTTCGGGGATAGGGAGGAAACTGAGGGATATTTGTAAAGCAGGACATCAGACAGTTATATTGGTGCCACCGCGTGAAGGCGTCCATCTCAAGTAACATATCGTCACTAGTCAAATACGATACAGAGTGATTTTGAACTCTGCCAACAGACCTTTAGAAGTTATTCCCCATAAAACAATGGACCCATTGTATTCTATATGGAAATAAGAACAAAAAAAAGTGTAAGACTGCTGAGATACAGGCCCTGAACTTAATACAGTGAGCTGTGTCCTAGCCTGGACCAACACAAACTCTGTATAGTCGACTCCTCTCGAATGTCTGACTAACCGGTTGTTTTTGGCTGGTAGTACTGCATGTATGTATCAAGTGTATGATTATTTGTGTAGAACATTGTAACTGAACGATCAACACTTGAACGACAACTATCAGTGAGGTCATGCTCAAAAACCAACAACCAATCTACTTGCAGCCTGCAGTGTTCGTACTCCTGGCCCAGACTTAGGCATCTACATTACGCCTTGTGAACAGGGTTGCAAAGACTCAGTCATGTCTCCATTAGTGGTCGTTCAGGGATTTGATACTTTCTTGTTAGCCACATAATATTAGCACCATAGCTTTACGTCCATGGCTCACGAAATACAGAACATGTAAATAAATAATGCTGATACTACTGCTGTGTTGGATGTCAAGGTAACACTAGTATGATATGCACGAACGATAATGTTATTGCGTTCAGTGTTTAACATTAGCTTTGCAAATCTGGTGCACTACGGTAGATTTCTTTCTAATCATTAAAAAAAAAAAAAAAATCTAGGCAAAACTTCCTAGAATAATACGTATACATGTTTATTTTTCACCATACAAATGGTCCTCAAAGATTGCCGGTAGAGTTCAAAGACGCGCTGTCTACCATACGAAATAATACGGAGCGACATGAAGAGCAAATTGCTGGGGAAGATATACTTCTGTGCCAACAAGAATCTTCTACTACATTCAAGTAAAACCTTTTGATATGGGAAATATACAAACAACATACCTAAATATAGTAAGGTGCAGAAAACCATATAATTCGCTAATGTAGAGATGTTAGGGAGACTCCAGAGTTTTCGAGTTAATGATCCTGACTCCTGAGTCACTTTATTTACAAGCTGTGGAAGGGACTACGTAGTCATCAACTCGGGTGTTACGTAGAGCATTTAATATTAGCTGATGCCATCGAGTTTAGCAAGACTCGCTACACAGAATCAATTGAAAGGATGTTTATATATCATAAATATCCAGGAAACCAGCCAAGGATATTAATAACGCATAAATATTTACTCCCGGTAATTAGTTCATTTACGATAATATTGCATTTATGACAGAATAAATTTAGTATACAGATGTTTCTTCGTTGAATAATATAATACTTTTCTCATGTTCATACATTGCCGTCATTTTGCCTCCCCTCCAGTATGAACTTATTCTTCTCTTTATACCTCCCTTAGAAAATCTGAACATTATAACTTTAATGTTCATCATTATATATATCATTCAACGAAGAAACATTTAAAAAAGAAAACAGTGCTGTGAGAAAGCCGGCACCATAAAATTTGGACGAGGAAGCACGAGTACAATTGAATATATACGAGAAAATGTTTATGCCCCGTATTTTACCAAGGATTTGTCTCTAAAACGAGTGATTTTTAACAACGTATTTCCCTTGATGATGTGTACAAAGGCTTCCTGAACCCAAGAGCTTAACCAGAAGTGATTAGTGCAATGTATGCTAACCAAACCTTTTACATTTTCTTTTTACTACAACACGCATATTAATCGTTTATATTCTTCAGCAAACAATAAGCGTAATTTCAGTGTACACTGATGTTGAACAGGAAGGTATGACCGGAAAATGCTGTTCGGATTGTACAGTAGAAGTTCCAAAAATCTTTTCTTTGTCCAGTTGCGACAGCCGAGTCGGTAAGGGTTTGCTGATCCAACCGTGGCGGGCGAGATCGAGTCTCCGACGCACAGGTGAAGCTGCCTGTATCCGCACAAGGCAAGAGCGGCTGGGCGGTGTGTGTGTGTGTATGTATATATGTGAGTGTGTACTATGTGTGTGTGTGTGTATGTATATTTGTAAAAGTATATTTGTGTGTGTGTGTGTGTGTGTGTGTGTGTGTGTATGTATATTTGTAAATGTATATTTGTACGTGTGTGTGGTCGCGGAACGGGGAAAGCTTGACCTTTCCGGGAAGTGAGGAGTGGTGTCATCTGGGGCCCGGAACCTCGGTGTGCCACGAATCACGGAACGGGAGACAGGCCGTGATCCGGGATGTGACGTGTGTGTGAGTGATCATGTTCCCTTCCTTACCTCCTTCCTCCCCCTCTCCTCCCCTCCCTTCCCCCTGCAGTGAAATGAGGAGTGACATCACACCAGGATCCGGGACCTGGGTGGGTCATGAATCATGGATCTGCCCTCCCCTCCCCTCCCCTGCCCACCCCTCCCCTTCCCTCCCTTCCCCTTGCTGTAAATCCAGTGAAATGAGGAGTGACATCACACCAGGATCCGGGACCTGGGTGCGTCATGAATCATGGATCTGCCCTCCCCTACCCACCCCTCTCCTCCCCTCCCATCCCCTTGCTGTAAATCCAGTGAAATGAGGAGTGACATCATTCCAGGGTCCGGGACCTGGGTGCGTCATGAATCATGGATCTGCCCTCCCCTCCCCCTTCCCTCCCCTCCCAGTTGCTGCCCTTAACCAGGTGACAGCTGAGGTGCCCTGATGACGACCCTGGCTATGAACTTGGACTGTGATATGGACTGTGCCTTGGACACCACGATGACGACCCTGGATGACGACCCTGGCTATGAACTTGGACTGTGATATGGACTGTGCCTTGGACACCACGATGACGACCCTGGCTATGAACTTGGACTGTGATATGGACTGTGCCTTGGACACCACGATGACGACCCTGGATGACGACCCTGGCTATGAACTTGGACTGTGATATGGACTGTGCCTTGGACACCACGATGACGACCCTGGCTATGAACTTGGACTGTGATATGGACTATGCCTTGGACACCACGATGACGACCCTGGCTATGAACTTGGACTGTGATATGGACTATGCCTTGGACACCACGATGATGACCCTGGATGACGACCCTGGCTATGAACTTGGACTGTGATATGGACTGTGCCTTGGACACCACGATGACGACCCTGGATGACGACCCTGGCTATGAACTTGGACTGTGATATGGACTGTGCCTTGGACACCACGATGACGACCCTGGCTATGAACTTGGACTGTGATATGGACTGTGCCTTGGACACCACGATGACGACCCTGGATGACGACCCTGGCTATGAACTTGGACTGTGATATGGACTGTGCCTTGGACACCACGATGACGACCCTGGCTATGAACTTGGACTGTGATATGCAGGGATGGGGTCAATTATGAAATGAATTGGAATTGAATTGGAATTGATGCGAAAAATGCATGAATTGGAATTGAACTGAATTGAAAAAAAATATTTTCAAAATAATTGAATTGATTTGGAATTGATATCGAAATAAACAGAAATGAATTGGAATTGATACCAATTAATAGCATGAATTGATATGAATTGATACCAATTAATAGCAATGAATTGATATGAATTGATTGATGTTACTAAAAATAAATATTGTGATCAGACATTATAAAATACTGTATAGTTTACTGGCAACTTGGCAAGTGCCAACAATGTATGCATAACATAGCTTTATTTCAATTATATTGTGATGTTTGGCAACATTATTCATGTAATCATATCACAGTAGGCCTGGTAAACTTAAACTATGTTCTTTACATATAGCCTATGTTTTAATAATATAGGCTATTTAAGAATGTGTTCTTTTCCTTATAATTGTCTCTACAATTATTTAAAAAAAAATTTGTATGATGTCATGTTCAAGAATGGCAGGTTTGAATCCTGTCAGTTTGCCTGGATGAGCTGGTGTGTACATGTCCAGTACATGTCCTGCCTAACCTGCCATACCCTGTTGGCCAGCATGCAAAGTTCAGTAGTGTGGTGGAAACCACTGGCAGCTGGTCTATGATAAGTGGCTTACTCTGCTTTAAAAAACAAATCCTGTGACAAAAATGCCACTAAAATCAAATGTACATAGCCATTTCAACATGCCTTCTAGTTCTAGTGAATGCAAACCAGGAAACCTTAAAGCTGTTTGCCGTCACTGTAACCAGCCTGTTGGTGGATCTACCAAAGCAACATCAAACTTCAGGAGGCATTTAGAGGTGAGCATTTGGTTACTTTAGTAGTACCTGATTAGTATTTTAGACAGAAGAAATTAAGAAGAATTTCTTTATATATTCAGTACACTATGGCTACTACTGTATGAGAGAGAGAGAGAGAGAGAGAGAGAGAGAGAGAGAGAATTTTATTACCCTCTTTCTTTACACTTTTTCAGTGTACTTAGTACTTACAGTATTTGTTTATTTGGTTTAAGTCAACACATTTGATATTTATAGTTATTAGTGCAGTTGCAGTCATTCATAAACTATACTGTACTGTAATATCTTTTTGTGCTTTTGGGTTTGGTATTGTACCTAACTAGAACCTAGCCTAACCTCTTGAAAGCTGAACATAAACAGGCTGAAATAGGGTTATTAGTTGTAAGGTATGTATTAGCTGTATGAAAAAGAAAAGGAAAGACAGGTGTTTGTTAAAATATACTGTAATATTGTCTTTTTGTGCCTTTGGGTTTGGTAATGTACTGGTACCTAATTAGCCTAACTTAACCTCTTAGAAGCTGAACCAAAACAGGTTGAGATAGGGTTATTAGTTGTAAGGCATGTATTAGCTGTATAAAAAAGAAAACAGGAAAAACTGGTTTTCAATAAAATATGCTGTAATGTAGCCTCTTTTTGTGTGCTTTTGGTTTTGGTACTGTACCTATCTAACCTAGCCTAACTCTTTAAAAAGCTGAACCAAAACAGATTGAGACAGAGTTATTTGTTGTAAGATATGTATTAGTTGTATAAAAAAAAGAAAAAGGAAAAACAGTTTTTTTTTATAAAATATACTGTGGCCAGTAGTGGATTCGGACTGCCGACCATCAGATCAGTTGCTGAGTGCTCAACCAACCGAGCAGATTTTGAACTATTACCATCAGGTCAGTCACCAAACGCTCTACCAACCGAGCTGGGGCTCTGGGTAGCTCGGCTGGTGGAGCGCTTGGCTACTGATCTGATGGTCGGTAGTTCGAATCCATCGCTGGCCAATGGCCACCTTTGGAGGGAAGTAGTGTAGCAGTCTCCTGTAATTCTAGCGAGGTTACATAGTAATATGGCTTAGCTCTATGGATTAATTTCCATTTTTATATCAGTCAAGCCACCTGGATCCCCTAACAGTCTTATATGTAAACTCTGTACATGGGTGGGAAGTTTTGTTCAGAGCCTTGTAAAACTAAATAATTTATTTTCCTTGTTTTTCTTTTCAGAAGAACCACTCAGAAATCTATGAAAAGCTCGATATTCCACCAGCAGATCCACAACAGCCCTCAATGGTTAACTTCATGAAAGGCAGTACCAAAGGAAGCAAGTGGACATCCACCAACTCACGGCAGATTGAACTTACTAACTGTATTGTGAACTTTATTGCACATGATTTCCTTCCTCTATCCCTGGTTGATAGTGAGCGATTCCGCATGCTCATGGTGACTGCAGAGCCAAAGTTTTCAATGCCTAGTCGTAAGCATCTGAGTAGTGTACTTCTACCACAAAAGTCAAACAGTGTTCAGTCCCGGTTGAAGACCAAGTTACAGAAAGCCCAGAGTTTATGTGTGACAGTTGATTTGTGGTCCAGTAGGGATATGAGGTCCTTTATAGGTGTAACTGGTCATTTCATACTTGACTACAACATGAATAGTGTTATGCTGGCATGCCGTCGCTTTAAAGGCGCCCATACTTCAGAAAATATCTATAGCTTTATCAAGAAACAATGGCCCTCTATAATGTTGGGAGTAAGGTAACTACCATTGTTACAGATAACGCAGCAAATATGGTGAAGGCATTTACTCTTTTTCCCAATGGAGCAACTTAAAGATGATGACGATGGTGATGATTTTGGTGTCAATGTCTGTGATACCCTTCCATCTGATGATACAGCACCTACGAAGTCTACAGTGTATGAATATCTACCCCCAAATCGCAGTCCATGCTTTGCTCATACTTTGCAGCTTGTGGTAAAAGATGGCTTGGAGAACGATAGTCAGATCAAGCAATTTCTGACAAAAGTAGCAAAGCTAGTTAGTTTTTGTAGGAAATCAACAACTGCTACAGAAGTTCTATCAAATGAATTAAAGCTCCAGATGGCAACATGTACACGCTGGAATAGCCAGCTGATGATGATAAGGTCAGTGCTACGTGTTTCATCTGATGTGTGGGACAAACTTGACACTCCTTACAAGTTGAAACAGTATGAGCTGAACACCATAAAAGAGCTTTGTGATATACTTGAGCCATTTGAGTACGTAACAGATCAGATTCAGGGACAAAACATGGTGACATGTAGTTTGGTAATTAACAGTGTCCGTGGCCTTCGGGCTGCTTTAGCTAATCTTCATGAAGTGCATAAGTGCAAACTTGTTTCTACACTGCAGGCCTCTACAGAAACTCGCCTGAGTAAGTTTGAGTCCATGGAGGATTTCCAGCTAGCTGCCACCTTAGACCCACGTTACAAGCTGAATTGGTGCCATGACAATGAAGTCGAAGACATTCGTGACCTTCTGACTAGGAAATACAATGCACTGAATGCAGCATGCAGTGGGTGTGGGGCTTCTTCATCTACTGCCCCTGAAGAACCACCACCGATGAAAAGGAACAAATTCTTTGCTTTGGTGAACCGGTCCTCTGCACCAACAGCAAGACCATCAGAAACCGAGGTTTCACTCTACCTCAGCCAACCATATATACAAGAAGACAGTGATCCCCTTGGCTACTGGAAGGCCAAACAAAGTGAGCTTCCCATCCTCACTATACTTGCAACAAAGTACCTAGCCATTCCTGCTACATCGGCTCCTGTTGAAAGACTGTTTTCTGTTGCTGGCAAGCTTTTCAGGCCTGAAAGGTGCAATTTAGGTGACAAAAAATTTGAAGAATTGATGATGATCAGATGTAATTCTGAGTAACATTTTTCCAGGGCCAATTTTGAAATTCTAATTTTTGTTCCAAAAAAAGAAGTAAGTTTTATGTTAAGGATATTGGATAGTATTGCGACTTGCAACAGTGTTGTTGATTTAAAGGAAGTTCTTTGTTAAACATGAAAATTGAGATCTAATATTAACAATATACAGTATGTAACCTTGAAGTTGGTGACAAATTTTTGGAAAATAGATATGTGAATGAATAAACAGTTTTATTTTTCCTCTTGATATTACTGGGAGTACCTGGGTGGCATAAGATTTAAATAAGTACCTTCAATTGGAATTGACAGGCTTATAAATTGAATTGAACTGGAATTGAAAACGTATTATTGAATTGAACTGGAATTGAAAACGTATTATTATATTAATTGGAATTGAATTGAATTGACAAGCTTATGAATTGAATTGAATTGGAATTGAACATTTATTTTTCTAAATGAATTGGAATTGAACTGAATTGAATAATTCACATTTTACGTTGAATTGGAATTTAATTGAATTGATAAAAATTAATTGACCCCAACCCTGGTGATATGGACTGTGCCTTGGACACCACGATGACGACCCTGGCTATGAACTTGGACTGTGATATGGACTGTGCCTTGGACACCACGATGACGACCCTGGCTATGAACTTGGACTGTGATATGGACTGTGCCTTGGACACCACGATGACGACCCTGGCTATGAACTTGGACTGTGATATGGACTGTGCCTTGGACACCACGATGACGACCCTGGATGACGACCCTGGCTATGAACTTGGACTGTGATATGGACTGTGCCTTGGACACCACGATGACGACCCTGGATGACGACCCTGGCTATGAACTTGGACTGTGATATGGACTGTGCCTTGGACACCACGATGACGACCCTGGATGACGACCCTGGCTATGAACTTGGACTGTGATATGGACTGTGCCTTGGACACCACGATGACCTGAATGACATAACCGACTCAGAAAAAACTGACCCGACGTATCAGACTCTGTCAGAACCGAATCTAACGTAACCGACTCAGACATAACCGATACTCACAACCGCGGCGTATTTATGCTTTTTTTTTTTTTTCGCTGCTGCTGCGGCTCTCTCTCTCTCTCTCTCTCTCTCTCTCTCTCTCTCTCTCTCTCTCTCTCTCTCTCTCTCTCTCTCTCTCTCTCTCTCTCTCTCTCTCTCTCTCTCTCTCTCTCTCTCTCTCTCTCTCTCTCGCTGGTAGAAGGATTACTTAAACTCTCTCCGAATTACCGTAAACTGGGGAGAATTCGGACTCGGGGCTTGTAAGTGTAATTATAGTGTTGGAGTGGCTTTGGATGTATGTGTAGTCTTGTGAACCAAGTGTAATCGGCCAGTGCAAACCGACTGGGTACAAGCATACTTTATAATATGGTTCAATCACAGCGCCCCTTATGTCCGCCAAAGCAGTACGTGAGTGGAAGAACGCCCTGGCAGGGCGAGAACCCTCGTTCTCCAGTGTACGAAAACGCACAGGTGTGGAAAGACTCACACAGACTGAACACCTCACTAGGCACGACAATTTTACAACACACACACACACACACACACACACACACATTCCGTAATCCCCTTCGCTCCCTCTACTCTTCACTCCAACAACCCTAAACCTACCCCTTCCTCCCTTCCTCCCTCTCTCCCTATCTTACCCTGCCTCCTCCTCCTCCTTTTCCTCTCCTTTTCCCACCCTCTTCCTCTCCCGTTCCTCTCTCCCACCGCCGGCTCTCCAGTTCTCCAATACCTGCCCCCCCCTCCCTCCCCCACCACCACCTTCCCCCACTTCTCTTCCACCTCTACTCTCTAGTAGTACCAAATAAAACTTAAATTACCCACGCTAACCTAGGTCCGTCTACTCGTAACTTGGTCTTGACTAAGCCTAATTTAATCTAAAATAGACTAGTATCAATTATATACACTGTTACATAGCCTATGATTTCATCATCCTTTGTGTAATTTTAACGCACAGTATGCTGCATGTTTGATCACGAGCGTGTTCTGCCTCAGTCCCCCCCTTCTACCGTTATAGTAGAGTAAGTCGTCCTTTCTGTTATTCAGTGCGGGATTATCAGCTCTTTGTCCCCATGGCTTCATTTGCGCGTCCTTCTTACAAGTTGTATCAAGCTCTGCTGGCCCCTATATAATGAGCTCAGTCTCTGCATCATTGCCACTTAGATCTACTCCTCATTTTGTTCACATCTCTGTCCTCCCCTGTACAGTTATTGTTGCGAGTGCTCCGGAAGTCTCCAACCATCTAGCAGCTGTGTAATTTGAGTATAACTGTTGTTGCATTTTTTCTTGTACTGTGTAGCATAAGTTTAATTTGTAGGCCTAGTGAAGTTTTTGTAATTCATGTAGGGATCTTTATGTCCATCAGTTTTAATATTATTTTGTATCTGTAATAATTTATCTTGCATTAACTGAGCATTACCCGGTGTATTTTCATTTTATCAGGGCTGACTTAGATAAATTTACTCTTGCTAATTTCGTGTTAATAGAGGCTATTGCAGTTAACCATATATTTAACCTGTTTTTTGCCATTACATTATCCTTATGAGTCCTGAATGTTTTGTTGTTAGTTTGAGCATTAAACTTTAACTTGTAATTTTACCTAACTCTTTTGTTTTGAACCTGGAACTTTACGGGACAGTAGTGATTTTTAGTATTCTCACTTAAAGTGTACATTATCTTTCTCTGTTTCGTAACAACACCTAAACTAACTTTGTCTAATAACAGCAAAATTAATACGGTAACTAACCAAACTCAGCTTAGCATTCTAGTCAAGAGGACCACAACAAATTTACCTTGATGTACATAAGCTGAAAAATAATCAAGAACCAATGCGTGCACACACACACACACACACACACACACACACACACACACGTGGGTTACAGGAGTATCACCAAAGTAGGTTATTGTTTGCCATACTTGACCATTGTTCAGTGCAAAATAAGAGAACAGTTTATCTATCATACCATCAAGCATGATGTTTGAAAAGTGATGTACTCGTACAGCATAGCATACAGGCTATACAGATACTTCATAGCCCTGCTGCTAGACTTTAAACTGTCAACTCTTAATACTGCAAATATACAAACTCCCACACCTCATACTAACGAACTGTACACTGCTACACCTACACAAAATTATTACACTGCCACCTGATATCTTATACAAACTACTCGTTCCGTCGTCTTCTGCACAAGGACTTTTGAAAGGTACTCTAGAGCCTGTCTGAGATTTGCCAAACATGACAATAAAGAATAATGGAAGACAATAAATGGCGGTTGTGGTGGTTATATCTGCTTTTTTATATTTTTTCCTACTGCAAGGTGATTTTGTGCATCTCAGGAGTGGCGTCTATTTGTCTAGGGATTAAATGTGAGGGTAGAGAACAATGTGTGACAATAACTGATGGGTACGGTAGCTTACCGGTACCTCAGTATATGATCGTGGTGCTTATCACACTGTATCCACTGTCGTATATTAGGTCTCTCTCTCTCACACACACACACACACACACACACACACACACACACACACACACACACACACACAAACCGCTGTACTCTGACCAGCACATCGGCTTTGCTTCACTGTCTTTTCTGCCAGAGGCAGCTAGAAGGACGGCTGGATGAAGGGTGCAGGGGTATTGGTCGTGGAAGACAAGGAGGGGTGAGGGGGATGGAGAGAAAGATCTGGAAAGGAGACGGAGATGGAAAGCGAGAGCTGGTGGGGTGAGAGAATGGAGGTATAAATTAAGAGATACAGGGGGGGATGGAGATAGCGGCAAGGAGTATTATAAGAAATCAAAGTGTGTGCTCTTCTGTCCGACACTCCTGCCCTACAGTAAAGACATTACTATTTCATTCTGTTTTCTCCTTGTCCTAAAGTAAAGACATTACTATTTCATTCTGTTTTCTCCTTGTCCTAAACTCCCACGTCCTCCTCCTTCTAATCCCTTTTCTTTTTCTTCTTGTACTGTTCGCGAGTTTTCTTCTTGTCTTATTAATACTTACTGAACGCCTCCCCATTTATTGCTGCTTTCATACTGATTTCTTGCTTCTGGTAATAATATACCTTTCAGAAAAAAAAATAATAATAATTTCTTAAGTCACTCAAAATTCCTCTGCTTTTATGTGGGTTAAAATATCAATGATACTTTTTGACTCAGCTTTACTGTTTTTTGTCATCTTGTAGCAGACAATATAGTTTTTAAAGTCACAACCTATCGTTTTATTTTATATAATACCAAACGGAGACTAAACTCAGCTTTGTATGTTTATTATCCCAACTGCAAATAGTTATTCGTCTCATTATCGTTCTGAGTCAATGAGTGAGTGCACAGATTGTTCAGATTAAGGGAGTGACTCACATTGAGAAATCGCTGATGGTGGCGGTGATAGCTGTGCTTTAGAGCATATAGTACACACTTATAAGGATATTGTCACACATTGTCTCTCTTACCGCCACTTTGTCATTTTTCAGGAATACTTTATAATTCAGTATACATAATTCCATCTACCAGCATTCTCACCACTACAACAGTCATCACCACAATCCCTTCCTTCCTTCCATTTTCATCACCACTGCCTCTATAGTTATCATTAAGCCTGTTCATCCATACTATCCTCCTACCATTACCCTTCTCCTGCCACCATCCACTCCCCCATCCTACCATTATCACCCCCTATCTCCCCATCTCCCACCACCACCACCATTAACACCACCACCCTTCCTCTAACATCCTGACCTCCCTCCCCCCTTCCTGCCATAACACATTATCTCCTCATCCCCCACCATCACCATCCTTCCCCCGCACTACCCTTACTCCCGCAATCCTGCCAGTAACATCTCCACTATCTCCCCATTTCCCATTAAAAGCACCACCACCTTCCCTTGCCACCCACCCTACCATTAACACTCCCATTACCTCCCCATCTCCCACCACCACCACTACCACCATCATCACCCTTCCCCTGCCACCCTTACACCCCCAGTCCTTCCATGAACACCCCCACTATCTCCCCACTACCACTACCACCACCCATCCTGCCATCAATACCACAGTATCTCCCCATCTCGCACCACCACCACCTCCACCTTCCTTCCCCTGCCACCCCAACTCCCCCCATCCTGCCTTTATAAACCCCCACTATCTTCCCATCATTTCCCACCAACACATGCACTTTACACACTCAAGTGATGACGAAAAACAAAAGGAAATATTTTTTAGTTACGGTACAGGGTGGGTGCAGAGTGATACTTAAGGGAAGACAAAGATTATTAATACTGAAGACCTACAAAAACATTTAAACAACAGCTAGCATTCCCAAAGAGCGTCTGAATGTTTACAATATATTTAACAATGTGTAATATTCTGTTTGTATGTCGCCGTATTTGTGTTTTTTCTTGTGCTCATGTTTGTTTTTGTGTGTGTCTATGTGTACGAGGATAGAAACGGAAGTAAAGAGACAGTAATCAGGTAGGAACAACTACTATTAGATAAGTGGACAGACAATTTAGCAGGCAAAGAGACAGGCAGGCACTGGCGGAGTAACACGAGGAGACAAGGAGGCAGAAGGGGAGGTAGGCAGGGGATAAAGTGTTGGCAGGATGAGGGAGGATATAAATGACAGTAATAAAAGAGACAAAAACAATGTACAGAAAGGTGTGAAACAGTGATAAGAACAAAATATAAAAGGAGTGGAATTCAACAATAAGGGGAAGGCATACGGGGAAGAGATGGAGAAAGGGAGGAAAAGGCTATACAGAATGGGTGAAATAAGGGATGGAAGGAATGGAAAGAAAACTTTAAGAATAATAAAGCACTGAGGGCGTGTGAGAAATGAGAAATAAAACTGATAATGATGTACGTGTTTGGTGGCTGGGAAGCAAAAGAAGAGCATGAAGGGAAGAAGGCTGAAGGCAGGGCGAGGATAAGACTTGGAGGGAAGCAGGATAGAAAATAGTGGGAAGAGTACGGAAGAATATGGCAGAACTGAGCAGAGAAGGGACAGGATTAGGCAAGTGAAGGTTAGTAGAGGTGGGGCGGTAGATGGCAGGGAAAGGTAGAGTAAGGCACGGTAACGATTTAATATGTGAAGGCAGCAGAGGCATGGCAGAAAGGGAGAGGTGGTGAGTTGGGCAGCAGTGGACAAGTCAAACCAGGGAAGGGACAGTGTTTAAGAGTGGGGTAAGGAAGACTGGACATTATTCCTGACAGGCATACCTGGGTGAAAGTCACCCGGTGATATTGCAACACTGTATTAAACACATGGTTCCTTCATTTCAAGAACATTCTCTCTCTTAATAGCTGCATTGTGCATTGAGACTTGGTGTTAAGTGGGTGGGTAACGCGCTACACATCGGTCTTCATTGATTGTTTACAGTGATCGGGTGATTATCATCTGGCTATGCCTATTGTGTGAGTAGCATTTTTCACTTATGGTTTTCTGATAAAAGAGAAGCTAGCAGCCTGTATTTGGGAGGTTTTGAGGATGCAGGCAAGGAGTAAGAACAAAAAAATGTTTTTACTCTTGTAGGCCTATATATTTTTCTGTCATCTCTCGAACTTTTTTTTTTTAATTGATCTTAGGATTATTTTTTTACATTTCTACCTCTCATTAAAAAATCTTTAATACTTATATCAGTGTGAACAAGAGGTTATTTCCACACTCACACCAAGTTTCATGAATAAATATTGATTAGAACTTTTTTTTTTCTTCCACGGCTGGGAAAATAATACCCAGGTATGCCTGTGATGTTACTAAAAAAAATTATGCCTATCCAGGGTTAAGAGGAGATATGAAATAAAGGAAGGTGGGGCAGGCAAGAGTTGAAGTATGAATAAAAAGAAACAGGGAGAGGCAGGCTATGGTATGGGTACTGATGGGATAACATGTGCGGCATTTAAGCCTTTAGGAGAGACTAAGGAAAGGAAGGCTGAATAAGGGGATGAGCTAAAAGATAAAGGGTGGGGGTAAGGCAAGGTATGAGTAAGGGTTGGGAAACAGAACTGGGGATGTGAGAGAGAGAATGACAGAGTAGGACCATGACAAATAATAATCAGGGAGGGGAAGGGCAGGTGATGGTTATGGGCTGGGAGGTAAAAGTGCGTCGTTAGATGGACTGGTGAGGGAAAGGAAGGCAGGGTAGGGCAGGGTAGGGCAATATGTTAAAAGATGCAGGAAGGGGCAAGGCATGGCGTGGGTATGGGTGGGCATGCATAGGTGGGAAGGAGCGGCATGGGGAAAGAGGACAGGGTAGTGATAAGAGGCGAAGGCAGTGGGCGGGGTCAGGGCAGGGGTATGGTTAGAGGTGAGGAGGTCATGCACAGCGGGAGAGTTAGAGGGATATGTTACCTGTCAATTATCAGTCGTATAAGGCGACTGGTGAGATGGATACGATGTCAGTATATTCATTTTCCTTTTTAATTTGTATACATTTACCACTTTGCTTAACACCTTGTGTTTTCCATTCTCTTTATAGCTTGCCTTAAACCAATAAATACAATATTTGGAAACTATATATATATATATATATATATATATCAGCCGTTTGAGTGTCCACTGCAGGACCGGCCTATCCCTACCGAAGTGGGGACAGTACAGCCAATGTATATCTACCAAGTGGCTTAGGCTGTCTAGCAGAGATTGTATGTAGGGTGGGAAGTGCTTGTAAGTGTAATTGTAGTGTTGGAGTGGCTTTGGATATGTGTGTGTAGTCTGTGAACCAAGTGCAATCGGCCCACGCAAGACGACTGGGTGCAAGTATACTTTATAGTAAGCGACACTGGTTCAGCCACAGCACCCCTTGTGTCCGCCAATGCAGTACGTGGCCAGAAGAACGCTTCCAAAGTTTATTACCCTGGCGGGGCGCGAACCCTCGTTCTTCAGTGTACGAAAATGCACAGTTTACCACTGTACCACAGACTCCAAATATATATATATATATATATATATATATATATATATATATATATATATATAGATATGTGTGTGTGTGTGTGTGTGTGTGTGTGTACTTTTAATGTATTATTATCCGACGTCCTTCTACCATTTTAAAAACTGCCTAAACTATTTATTACTTATTTTTAAAAATCTGGTTCTGGTCGTTTTCTCAATTTGACAAGAAGTACTGATACTTTCGCATGAGAAAGACAACGACAAAAGTAAGTAAGAAAAGTTCTAATAAATAATCTTTGTCAATTTAAAAAGTTACTTTATTAATCTTAGTTTAGTAATTTTGTAAAACTTTATATATTACATCAACACTTATCCACATGCTTCCACTCACTCATAACCATAATGCCTGTGCTAAACACACACACACACACACACACACACACACACACACACACACACACACAGCACCATCAACAGCGAAAACAACAGCAACAGAAAGGTGTACCCCGTGCCAATTAAAGATCTTTTGGATATACCAAGAGTTAAACAAAGTAATCTAGATCAAAATGTTAAAGCTTTTAAAGTCATGTTGATATTAGTTATACATAGCTACAGTCATTAAACTACAAACAAATCCCTTCAGCTCTTTAGTTTTCTTATGCAAGGAAGAAGAAACCAAGGACTAAATGGGAACAAGAATGTTTCCTGAAAATAAAATAGCCAAATTCAAGATCTTTTCATTTCGAGAAGCCTGAATATATGAAGTTTGGAAAACTGGAGGTCACAGGCAGAGAGAAATACAGACACAGGAAGAGTTTCAGAGCTGACCTGTTGCATATATGATAAAGGACTGGGAGTATCGGTTAACTCTTGCATTAGAGACTTGGACAGAAAACCTACACTGGGTCCTTATTTTACCTCCTTTAACCCTTCAGTTCATTGATGTTCTATATACAGTTGTTATCTGCAGACGACTTCATCAGACTTACACGTAGATGGATTAGATAAAGCTTTTGTTAACCCGTTCAGCAAAAGTGAGCTTTCCCGAGGTCAATATAACACTAGTGGTAGTGAAAGTAACTAAAAACACAACACTGGACGGAAAAGGTTAAAGTTTGTTCAATAGGGAACTTAAATTTGACTGATACTGATCGTGTGGACATAGAGGAAAATATTCTGGGCAGGATATATTTACAGATCTGTGATAATGGAGTGAAATCGTACCGTGGTGCAGAGAGAGAGAGAGAGAGTGTGTAGGGTGGAGAAGGAAATATGAATTAACTCATGAGAAGTGGGAGCTGCAAAGAATTTTGTAAAAATGATGGAGGGAAGTACAAGGAAAGTAAAGACGAAATATCTGTATATCTATCAATCTATCAATTTATCTAGCTATTTATCTATCTATATCTATTTACCTATCTCCATATCTATCTATCTATCTATCTATATAGGCTCTGTGTGTGTGTGTGTGTGTGTGTGTGTGTGTGTGTGTGTGTGTGTGTGTGTGTGTGTGTGTGTGTGTAAAAGGGGAATGGAAAACAATAAAGGAAGCGGTTAGGACACAAGGAATGTCACACTATCACACTCCTCCCACTCCACAACAGCACTGAACTAATAATCAGAGAATCCCGATCAGAGATGGTGGATGTAAACATGAAGGATGGAATCATCAGCATGAATGGATGGGCTACATGTACAGCACAGCTCGGAACATTAGTCAGGAATATAACATGAAAAACTAGAATGGCACTCAGTCGAGCGCATAGCTCCGCCAAGGCCCAGCAACCCCGCTATAAAAGTATATTTAAATCCGCAAGATCCGGAATTTTATATGGATCCGCTCCAAACTGTACACATTCATAGATACCAACATCCTAAATATGCCTGATTTTCAAGATCCATGCAACATTCACTGAAAAAATTACGAAAATGTCGAAAAACGCCCTATTTCGCAATGTTAAAAGAAAGTGAAAAACAAATCCTGGATCCGCACCTTTATACGGAGCCGCACCAAAATTTAATGGAGTCTATTCTGGGCCAAGGCCCATTCTTCTACCAAGCTTCGTGGAAATCTGTCCAGTAGTTTTTGTGTAATCTTGGTCACAAACCAACCAACAAACAAACAAACGAACAGGGGTAAAAACATTACCTCCTTGGCGGAAGTAATAAAGAAAAAACTGAATCCTGAGGATACCAATCATGAATAATTATGTTTGATAACAGTGATAATCTACTGTTACAGCATTTCGCTTAAAAAAAAAAAAAAAAAAAAAAAACTTTGATGAAGACATAGACGAAACGTTCGGTACCGGTAACGCATAAAAACTTGGAGAGCTGCATGGACATTAGGAGTATGTGCTTGACTTACCGTGGCCACTTCTCACACTCAAAACTAGGTTCCATCATTCTCTGTCCTGGTGCATTTCCAGTCGCTCAGAATCTTTACGTCGTCATTAATATTCCGATTCATTTTCCTCATCTATGACCGCCCCTCTCCTCTCCACTTTTTTTTTTTTTTTTTTTTTGTTGGGGGGGGGGGGGTCATGGGTCTGGATAAACATCTCAACGGGGCACTAAACTCTGCTGTCACTAGATGCTGCAATCCACTCTTACTACCATCCCCCTCTTCCTCTTCCTCCTTACCTCTCCTCGCTTCACACATCTCCTCTCTCCGTACGTCTATCCTCCCCCTTCTCTTCCTCCTCTCCCCTTACCTCTCCTCCCTAGTTCCCCCCCCCACCACCTGTATTTACCCTTACTCTGTCTATATCTCTCCTCTTCCCTCCTGCTTCATCCTCCTTTGCCTATCCTTCCTGTGCCCCTTTCTCGTTACCTCACCCTCATTTTCCTTTCTCCTTACTTCTCCCCCACCTCTCCTCCCCTCTTTCCTCTCCCTCCTTAGTGCTTCTCCTCTCTCCTTACCTCTTCCCCCCTGCTTCATTTCTTTCCTACCTCTCTACTCTCCTCCTTCTCCTCCTCTGTTCCTTACTCTGCCAGAGTAACCCTGTCCTTCCCCTATCTGGATATTCGTGTCTTAATCTGTACCCCTGTCACTCTTTATCTCCTTATCAGTACCGAGTATATCTTATCCTGTCCCATTTTGTCTATCTGTCCTCTGGCTGGGTAATGCAGTCTTAATCTATGTATATGTCTCTCAGTCTCGTCCTGCCTGTGCCTTATTTGGTCTTTCTGGTCTTTTAAGTTCCTGTGTCTTATTATGTTACTAGGTCGTTTTCTGCTTTTCTCAAAATCTCTCTCTCTCTCTCTCTCTCTCTCTCTGTCGCCATACCCACACACCGACACCGACAACCACACACACATTCAACAGCTAGCTGAAACTCCAGGAAACGCCCAGCTACACACACACACACACACACACACACACACACACACACAGAGTTCCACCAAAGACACAGCACAAGCACTCAGAAACACAATCTCCCAGAATCTCGAAGAACTCAATCAACTTCCACACATTTCAAAGCACACCAGAATACACCAGCTTAATCACTCCCCATAAGCACTCAAAACACAACCGCTTACAATATCAATAACTCACTCAACTTCCTACACACTCTATAACACGCCAAAACGCACTCTACCATTCCCCGGGCATCTAGTAACATGGAAGTACGTCACGAACACAAACCACGTCATCATAGGTTATCCGAGCTCTCATTACACCGCCATCTCTTCAGCCACTCTTGTAGCCATCTAATTCCTAACTTTATCACCAGTAAGATAAAAATCGCAAACCGGTACCGATATGCACCCAGTGTCTGTACCTGGTATTTGATTACTGTTATGTACTGGTGCGTGGACGTGAGCGTGGGCATGATAGCTATATTTTTGCCTGCGTGGGCGTGCTATAGTAGGACTCGCGTAAATTTGCGGCTTTGGTGTGGCCCGCACCTGTGTACAATGATGCCACGTTTCCCCAACTTGCGATGTGAAACGGAAGCTATTTATGTACAAGGCAACACAAATACGATAAATTCAGATGAATAAAACTTACACTTGTGTATTTTGATGGATGAATCAACAGTAATCTTATTATGCATAAAAAATTTATACAGTAACACAGAAACATGGCATACATATTGTACAGTGTTGCTAAAAGAAATTGTAGTCACTTTTAATGTTTTTTAGCGTAGTTTTAGGGTGGGTAATAATATTACAGTTATGGATATAAGAGAATGAGCCTCAAAAAAGAAGAAATATGCCAATATCCAAAGTAAAAGAAATAATTCATATAATTCTTGTGAGTGGCAACACTTACACACCCAGTCTGGCCTAAGGTAAAGTACGTACCCCTCCGTAGACCCAAGCATAGCTGGTACAGGTGTTGCTAGGGAAAAATGCTTACACTTACTGGCTTTTACCATAATTTTAAGGGAGAGGAATAATCACATTTATAATCATAAGCTGATATGTAGGACAAAATAGTAGGCATGTGCCAATACTGAAGTAAAAAAAAAAAAAAAACATTCACTCGCGAGCGGCAACACTTGCACACCCAGTCGGTGGCCTTGATCTCAGGGGTGGTGTGGAAATTATGTCAAATTTACAATATATACCGTACAATATTATGTAAAAGAAAATACCCAAAATGTCTCTTGCAATAAAAGAAAAAGAGAGAGAGGCAGGCAGGATAGGGGCAAGGTTGAATGCATTGTCGGCATGACGGGGAGTGGTGGTGGTGGAGGCATTGTCAGGCTGAGAGACAGATGGAGGAAGGGGAAAGAGAATGAATGAATGAAATCAATCATGGTACTGCAATAACGGGTCATCTGTCGCCGTATACAAAAAATGATAAATATCACTAAATATAACAAAACCAAATTAACAAATGAAAGCAAAATTATAAACAACTTATAAAAGAATCAAAAGTACTCAGGGTGGCTCACATCTCCCGCCAGGAGAGAGAGAGAGAGAGAGAGAGAGATAATGGTATAGAAAACGTGGCACACTGTACACAGGTGCGGGCCACACCACAGGCGCAAATTTACGCGAGTCCTACTATAGTTAAGCTTTTGCCTGCCTCTGTGTGTGTGTGTGTGTGTGTGTGTGTGTGTTCCAATTATATCTCATCAACGGCTTTAGCTATCAACATGAAACCGTCAGGGTATCAACATATGGCCAAAATCTTGTCCGAGTTCGAAAATGGGCACTCGAGATCAAGGTCAACGTCACCAAAATGGCTGCAAAAGGTCAACTAGTGTTTATCGCCCGCTTTTAGCACTATTATATCTCACGAATGGCTTGAGCCATCGATATGAAAACTTCAGGGTACTAAGAAATGGCCAAAATCTTCGACGAGTTCGAAAATGAGCACTCGAGATCAAGGTCAAGGTCACCAAAATAGCTGCCAAAGGTCAACTAGTGTTTATCGTCTGCTTTTAGCACCATTATATCTCATGAACGGCTTGAACAATCAGCATGAAACCTCCAGGGTATCATGATATGACCTAAGGACCTGGCCGACAGCATATTCCGGCGGGCGATTAGCATTCGGCTCCCTAATGGTTTTCTTTCATTTGATTAGTTTTGAGTGTAAGGGCGTGGGCGTGGTGGAGTTTGACTAGTTTTGTCCTGGGGCGTGGACGTGATTAGTTTTGTGCTGGGCCGTGGACGTAGATGGAGTTTGTTATTGCGATGACCACAGTACCGGTACCGGTAATTTAGTTTTCCTTTCTAATCCACCTCTGGTTGTAGCTTTTGATTTCTAGTGTACAGAAATTTAACCTTATTTATACGAGTATCAAATCAACTATTTCGGCAGAATCTCGGTGTCAAAAAATGACGTACACAATTATGAAACTTAATCCATGTCATAAAATTATCAATATTTGTTTTGGGGAGCATTCCTAGACCTTAACCAATGCACTCTTCACTTATCATCTAAAACACACACACACACACACACACACACACACACACACCACTCCTAAGGTAATCAACATAAGCGAGTCGGTATTCACACAATCGGTGAAATACGGGTGTTTGGTGGCATCTGTCGGCGTGGGAGAACTAGCCTTGTGGGTCCCGAAAGGTTCACCAGCTTATTTGGACAGCAGGATTAAAGAAAAATAAATATAAAACTGAACAAATAATCGCGCACCTATCTTTAAACAGCACTGTGTCTGGAGGAAAATGTTCAGATGGTTCAGGAAAAAAAACGACGATGCTGTCACACACACACACACACACTATATATATATATATATCTATATATATATATATATATATATATATATATATATATATACGGCGATTATAGCACCAGTTTTGCTTCACGAGGACGGGTGTAATAATAATAATAATAATAATAATAATAAAAATAATAGTGAAGTTTAATCATGCAGCCTATAAACAGACCCTACCCGCAAACATATTAATATTGACAAAAACATTAGCTATTCTTTATCATCTTTCCAATTTTCCTTTCCTCCCTAATCCCAACCATTAAAATCACACTCACCTGCACAATCTCCAGCCTGCCAACTCCACCAATTTTCGTCACACGTGCATTATCGTCACAGTACGGTGTAATATCTTGATGCGCCAAAACATCTAGGCGAGTCCGAGAACTGATCATTTCATTGTCCACTAAATCAAGTGTTTTTCTATGCCATTTCACTGTATCACTTTGATTTCTATGTCTAGAGTTTCACTGTGGGTTTGTGTTTAAACTGTATTGAACACCGAGTCACCACACAAGCACTTCAACTCCCCAAAATGTGGTAATTGTGGCAGGGTTTATAACACTCCCCACCCTACCCAGTATAAACACACACTGAGGTTGTCTTGTTGCGATGCGGTGGATACACAATCGCCCATATTTACTAATAATATAAAATGTGCGGGAAACACCACCTGCTGACACACCAGTGATTGTTAAAAAAAAAAAAAAATACCCTACCATTTTATACTCAATCGAAAATACGTACAGTAAAAATTGAATATATAACAAATATAGCAATGTGTCATTTTTGGAACGAATGACAGCCTTGATCTGCAGCCCCGACGCTGGGTGCCGAAAGTGAGATGCTGCTTTATTTTCCTAAACTCCTGTATTGCTTGGCGATCAGTATGATATTCAGTGATCATTACTGGTACACTTCAGTGCTATCTGATCATGGAAAGGATCAGAAGGGATGTTCTTTACGGCCGCATAAATGTGTTAGGAATAATATTCGTAAGAATGAGTGAAGGCAACATCCGCTATTCACCCCTGCTACCGTGGCCAGTCTTCTAAAACTGGAAGAACTGATCCAACACGTTAAAGGGATACGTTGGTGCATTCCAAAAGTCTATTATAATTTTTCCAGTGTTAATTTCCAAAGTGATATCTCTTATGTAGTTGCATATTTACATTTCAAGTGTGCGCATATACCGGGAATAGATTGTCATGATATAATAACAGAGAGAGAGAGAGAGATGCTACAATAATCTGCTTTACTATTAAAAACTACCTACATTCACTCAGCTTCTGTTTTTTCTTAATTCTTTCTGCTTATACATTCACCGTTTCACCCTCGTGCAGTCTACATTTCCGGTGGTTCAGGAAGGCTAATCGACTGCAAAGAGTGCTGTTAAACGCCTCTTATCAAATGCAGTTCGATAAGTTAGGTCTGTTAACCAATGTACCTTTCTGCACCGTCAGGCGGCTGGTACACTGAAGGCATCGCTGCTTTACTAAGGAGTACCCCACCGCTCTTGCATAAGTTTGCCGTGCTCTTCTTTTGCGACGTAGTCAAGATACTGAGGCTAGTTATGTAATCGGGATATTAGGCTACATGTGTGTGGGAGGGGGTTGCGGGGGAGGTTGATTTATCCTGTTATCTAAGTCACCGTCACACTCGTACATCTCACATTCATACAGGGGGGCGCGGTAGCACAGTGGTAGCGCGCTGGACTCGTAATCGGGGGATTGCGAGTTCGAGCCTCGCCCGGGCTGCCGTGCCGGGAGAGGTAGCTCCCTCCTGTAACCCTAGCGGGGCTATATAGTCCAATACAGGGCTTAGCTCGGGGGAACTCCATTTCTCCCATTTTTTTCACATTCATACAACCTAATCCCCACCAACACACTCTCCCTACATACCCACTGTCACCACCATTCTCTTACACACTTTCATTCTTCCCACCACCGCACCCTTGTTACAAACATCCACTACTTCGGTTAAGCACTTTACACTCACCTATCGCCACCACAGTCCAACTTACACACAAACATTCTTTCCTCTCAAAAACTTGTACTTCGCGTAGTTTCCCACACTTGCTCATTTCTTACCTCACTCACGCTCTTGTGTCTGAACTCCTCTTATTACAAAGGACAGCAATTACTGACATATCTAATGGTTCTTTCGAGATTGTTTGCCACATTTTCTTGTGCCTACATCTTCATAAACCCTCCGTTTCCTAACCTCCACCGTCCTACCCTCGACACACAAGCAGGTGATCTTAAACATCCTTCTCCTCCTCCACCTCCTCATTCTTATCCTCCTCCTCCACCTCCTCATTCTTATCCTCCTCCTCATCATCTAGACCCCTTTTCTCTCGTATAGATGGGGAGAAGTAGGGTTCAGAAAAGAAAAAAAAGAAGAAGAATATAAGCTAACCCAAAATCTGTCCAAATGAGTCGGCCAAACTCTCATTCACGCACCTTCAATAAATAGAAAAAAAAAAAAAAAAGTGGAGTAACTCAAGGCGTCTGCGACCCAGGGTGACCGTTTTGTCGACACTATGACCTTGGGGCGCTGTGACATCTCAGTCAACCTTGCTGGTGACTCTGCCCTTCCATGGATTTGAGAGAGACAGACAGACAAAGGTTTGTGGGCTGGGAGGGGGCGAAATTTTTTGTCGTGGTTGAATGTGGAAAAGGAGACAGGTCGCTCAGTGTTTGATGTGTCTATCGTTGTTTGATCTGATTCAGGTCCAGCTGATAGTTTCTTTTTTATTTTTTTCTGATCAAGGAGTGTGTGTGTGTGTGTGTGTGTGTGTGTGTGTGTGTGACTAATATATGGCGACGTGTATTTCCCTCAAATAAGTGCAGGTTTAAGATATGCTTGCATGAAGAAATACATGCTTAAAACAGGCTCAAAAATCAGTGATGAGTTACCATATAGCCTCCCCAGGAGTTTGTTTCCTTGCCTTGTAGAGAGTTGAGGCAAACATTGAGGTGCGAGGTGGAGGGATGACTAGAACAGGGTATAAAGGTGTAAGGGTATATGGAGTTTATGCCTTGGACTGGACTACCGGGTACTCCACCACTTTCGCTAACATTTGAACTCAGCTCCGTCACTGTTTATAAAGATGGACCCTGCCTGGCTCACGGGTCGCAGTACAAACATCATCCTACCAGCATAACCAACAGGATTCATACGCTTATTAACTTACTCTTGACAAAGCCCTCTGTATTCACCCAGGCCCCGCCTAACCCTTGTATACTCTCACCCAGGCCCCACTTAACCCTTGTATACTCTCACCCAGGCCCCACCTAACCCATGTATACTCACACACACACACAACTTCAAAGAACGTACAGTTGTTGTTTATTATGCGAGGAAGAAGGAACCAAAGGCTTGGAGCCCGCATGAACGTACCTTCCAATAAAAAAACACACACAAAAAAAAAAGAGAGCCAAATTCAAGATCCATTCATTTCGAGATGCCTGGACACACTGTGTTTGAAAGGCTGGAGTTCATAGGAAGTAGGAAATACAGACAGAGGGAGGCAGTTCCAAAGTTGACGTGTTGCATAAATGAAGGACTGGGAGTAACGGTTAACTCTTGCATTAGAGTGTTGGACAGCAAAGGGATGAGAGTGTGTTGCTAGACGGGTGCTATGCGCCCGTCGTAGAGGTGGAGGGATGCAAGCAGACAGTTCAGAGGAGCAGTGATCATTGAAGTAGCAATAGAAAAGAGATAAAGAGGCAACAGTGCGGCGAAGAGACAGAGGTTGAAGGGAGCCAGTAAGAGGCGGAGAGTTGATGAGACGAATTGCCTTTGACTCCACTCTATTGAGAAGAGCTGTGTGTGGGGAGCCTCCCCACACATGAGAGTTGTACTCTAAACAGGGGCGAATAAAACCCGTGTATAAAGTCAACAACTGTGCAGAAGTAGAGAAGGCACGGAGTCGGCTTAGCACACCTAATCTCTTGGAAGCAGATTTTACAAGAGATGAAATATGATCTTTCCAAGATAAGTCCCGAGTGAATCAAACCCCAAGCATGTTCAAGGATGATGCAGGATTGAGCTGGATAATATTAATCATTAGTGGGTACTCCTGTGGAAGATTTTGACGGGTTGATAGGTGTAAAAACTGAGTCTATGATGCACTAAAAACAACAAGATTATTTTTACCCCAGTCAGAGATAAGAACCAAGTCAGACATTAGGTGTGCCATAGCCTCATCCCTTGTTTGCTAAAGTAACTGCTAAGATGGACGTTGCGGGAACCGAATGGATTGGTGAATGGTGGAATCATCAGCGTACGAGTAGACAGGGTTAGATGTACAGCTTAGAAGGTCACTGATGAATAAAAGCAAGAGAGCTGGTGATAGGGCAGAGCCCTGAGGAGGTTGTCGAAAGCTGAGTACGATGGTTTTCAAGGCAAGATTGTCAGTATTCCTAAAGGAATGTAAGGACGTCTCCACACATTGATATAATTTCGTATGAAGTGCCATGAGAATTAATGATATGAATGGTAAAGTTGGGAATGTGAAGGTGGATGGAATAGTTGATGAGTGGGGTGTGCCTGCTGAGATAGATGAGAATGGGAGTGCGTTAGTGGACATTTGTGCTGGGAGGGGGTTGGTGATACCCAATACCCTCTTCAGGCATAAAATGATCCACAGGTATACATGGCGAGTGATGAGAAGGGTGGGTGGTGAACTGAATGAAAGGAAGGCAATGATTGATTATGTGTGTGTGGATGAAAGGATGCGAAGATGTTTAATGGATGCAAGAGTGTATAGAGGTTGGGGGAGTGGACTTTCTGACCACTACTTGGTGATGGCCAGAATTAAAGTTCAAGTAAGCTGGAGGAATAGAAGAAGGGAAAGACGAGAGGAAGGAGTAGTTGCAAGGAGAGTGGAAAGGTTACAAGAGGATGAGAAAAAGGCAGAGTATAAGAGAGAAGTGGAGGAACGACTGGGCAAATATGAATTGGAGCAGATGGGAGACGTGGAAGGTGTGTGTAAGATATTTACAGAAGAAATATGTGCAGCATGTGATGTGGTGTGTGGAAGGAAGAGAAGACGGAGGGGGGTGCAAGGAACAGCGTGGTGGACTGAAGAGGTGAAACAGGCTGTGGCACAAAAGAAAAAAGCATACAATGAATGGAAGAGAAATAGGGGCGTGGAAGAAGTTGAGAGGCGGAAGAGAGAGTTATATGTAGAAAGAAAGAGAGAGGTGAAAAGATTAGTAAGAGAAAGTAAGAAGAGAGTGGATGAGGAATTTGGAAGAAATTTGAGTGTAAAGTGGAGGGACTGTAAGAAAATGTTCTGGAGAGAGGTGAAAAGAGTAAGACAGGGTGGAAGTGAAGTTAGCAGGGGAGTGAAAGATAAAAATGGTAGATTACTAGTGGACAAGGGAGAAAAAGTGAGCAGATGGAGAGAACACTTTAAGGAATTGTTGAACGTAGAGGATGGAAGTAATGCGAGTATAAGTGGCTGGGGAATGGCTGGGAGAAGGAGGGGGGTGAGAAGACAGGAAGAAATTAGTAGGATAGAAGTTGTGGAAGCAATGAAGAAAGTTAAATCAGGGAAAGCCGCAGGAATTGATGGAGTGTGTGGTGAAATGCTGAAGCATGGGGGGAGAGATAGTAGTAGAATGGATGTGGAAGATGTGCAGATTGGCCTGGGAGGAAGGTAGAGTCCCGGAGGATTGGAAGTCAGGTATAATTATTCCCTTGTACAAAGGAAAAGGGGAAAAAGAAGTGTGTGGTAATCATAGGGGCATTTGTCTTCTTAGTATAATAGGAAAAGTGTATGGTAGGATCCTTATTGACAGAGTTAGAGAAAGAACAGAGAAATTAGTAGGAGAAGAACAGGGAGGCTTTAGGAAGGGAAGAGGTTGTGTAGATCAGATATTCATTCTCAGATCTTTAGTGGAAAAGTTTCTAGAGAAGGGGAAGAAGTTGTATGCGGCTTTCATGGATTTGGGGAAAGCATATGACAGGGTGGATAGACAAGGATTGTGGAAAGTGTTATGAATATATGGAGTAGATGGAAAGTTGTTGAATGCTGTGAAGAGTATGTACGATGGTGCGAAGGCTGCAGTGCGTGTGGATGGTGAACTAAGTGAATTTTTCTCTTTGAAGGTTGGGTTGAAACAGGGATGTGTCATGTCTCCATGGTTGTTCAATCTGTACATGGATGGGATAATAAAAGAGGTAAAAGGTAGAGTAGTGGATGTTGGAGTGGCCCTGGTGAGAGAGGATAGTGTTTGGAAACTCCCTGTACTGTTGTTTGCAGATGATACTGTGTTGTTGAGTGAAGACGAAGGGGAGCTGCAAGGCTTGGTGGATGAGTTTGGGAGAGTGTGTAAGAAACGGAAACTAAAGGTGAATGTAGGGAAGAGTAAAGTGATGGTCTTTGAGAGAGGTGAAGTCAGTGAATGTACAGCGAGGTTGGATGGTGAGGAATTGGAAAATGTGAGTACGTTTAAGTACTTGGGTAGTGTGATGAGTAAGGATGGAGGTTTGGAGGGTGAAGTGCTTGAAAGGGTACAGCAGGGAAGAAAGGTTGCTGGTTCCTTGAAAGCAGTGATAAGAAACAGGGAAGTGAGCATGGAAGTGAAAAAGTTACTACATGACAGTATTGTGATACCAACTCTAACGTACGGAAGTGACGCTTGGACGTTGTTGGAAGGACACAAGTCAAGAGTGAGAGCAGTGGAAATGAGTTATTTAAGAGGAGCCTGTGGAGTCACATGGAGAGACAGGCTGACGAATGAGGATATAAAGGAGCGTTGTGGTGTTGATGTGGATGTGATAGGAAGCGTTATGAGGAACACACTGAGGTGGTTTGGCCATGTGGAGAGGATGGAGGGTGAAAGACTGACGAAGAGAGTGTATGTGAGTGAGGTGGAGGGGGAAAGAGGGAGGGGGAGGCCGAGGATGAGATGGAGGGATGGGGTGGAGAGGTATATGAGAGAGGGGGTGTGAGCTGGGAGCAGGGGAGTGAAATGGCGGGGGACAGGGCGACTTGGAGGCGATTTGTTTGTGGCCACCCCAAACGGGATTGAGGCGTCTGGCAATAGATAGATAGATAGAAAAATATGGGCTCTCAAAATCTACGTAAAGAAAAATATAAGATCTCAAAATCTGTGTTTCTGTGGTTCAAGTTTGACCATATCACTCCCTTTTAAATATTTAAATCTTAGAAAAGAAATGAAAAGGGCGTCTGGGGCTGTTGACCAAAAGTACAGTTGAGCTAAGTCTGCAGCAATTATTATTATCATTTTTTTAATGTGAGGAAGAAGGAACCAAGGGCCGCGAGCCCGCAAAATTGAAGAAATAAAGGAAAGGCGTCAAGTATGAAAAAAGTGTTTGGAAGAAAGAAACAAAGGATATGCAGTAGCTCTCCACAATCTGGTGTAGACAATATGAGCACTGTGGTCTCTGTCAGTTTGGAAATGTGTGTGTGTGGGGGGGGGTGCGTGCTTCATCTCGGAAATGTGTGTGGCTCATCTTGGAAATTGTGTGTGTGTGTGTGTGTGTGTGTGTGTGTGTGTGTGTGTAATTCACCGGGTCGGTCAGGATCACTTGATGGTCGTGATCGTCAGCTTTTACCCTCCCGGAAGGGAGCTGAGAGCTCATATAGTCCGATCTAAGGGCAAGGCTGTGACCTTCACATAGGCACACACCCGTCCCCTTGCTCAAGGGGGACAGTAACCACCCACTTCGTCAGTGAAACTTTTCGCACCCTGAGCGAGGCGCGAACTCCCGTCTACCAGATGGCAAGCGAGAACGCTATCACTAAGCCAGCGAGCGTGTGTGTGTGTGTGTGTGTGCGCCTGCCTCATCTCAGAAAAGTGTGTGTGTGTGTGTGTGTGTGTGTGTGTGTGTGTGTGTGTGTGTGTGTGTGTGTGTGCCTCATCTCAGAAAAGTGTGTGTGTGTGTGTGTGTGTGTGTGTGTGTGTGTGTGTGTGTGTGTGTGTGTGTGTGTGTATGCACGAGAGAGAGAGAGAGAGAGAGAGTAGCATCTTTTAAATTTCCTTTCAGTATTTCCCTCCTATCGCTGTGATATGTATAGGTTAGGCTAAAATACCATACTTTTTTATAGTTATACTCACTTTGTTACCAGTCATGACGATTAACTGGGAAATTTTATCCTGAAAGTAAACAGAACTAAGAGGAGGAGGGAAGTAAAAAGCGTGACAACTTACTGGAAACTGTGGAAGCGGACCCGGATGAATGGTGTGTGTGTGTGTGTGTGTGTGTGTGTGTTTTCCCAGCATTGCATTCTCAAGTCACAGACACAAGAATTCCACAACGCTGTAGTATAAATAAACATGCAATTATATTTTCTTATCCATTTATTAGTTAATTATTGCTATGCCCGAACATTAAATGGCTGGATGGATGACTTATTTTACAGGACACTAACTGATACTTCTTCTTTTGCACTTTCCTGCCTGATTCAGTACTCTGTCCCCGTTTCCCAGTCCTGCCCCTCCCCATTCATTTCTCTCCCTCCATCGCCCCTCACACCCAGTTATCCCGCCAATGGAATGTGTGTGTGTGTGTGTGTGTGTGTGTGTGTGTGTGTGTGTGTGTGTGTGTAATTCACCGGGTCGGTCAGGATCACTTGATGGTCGTGATCGTCAGCTTTTACCCTCCCGGAAGGGAGCTCAGAGCTCATATAGTCCGATCTAAGGGCAAGGCTGTGACCTTCACACACGCACACACCCGTCCCCTTGCTCAAGGGGGACAGTAACCACCCACTTCGTCAGTGAAGCTTTTCGCAACCTGAGCGAGGCGCGAACTCCCGTCCACCAGATGGCAAGCGAGAGCGTTACCACTGCACCAGCGAGCGGTGTGTGTGTGTGTGTGTGTGTGTGTGTGTGTGTGTGTGTGAGAGAGAGAGAGAGAGATGGCTGCTGCAATTTAGAAGAGTAAAGCATTAGAGCCTCTGAAGGGGACGTCGATGTTATTATGATATGCAGGCCAGCGCACCTCTCCATCATAAGGTAATAAGTGGCTGCATACACCACCTTCATAGTAGCATTTTCCTCGGTGAAGAAGCTGGCATAAGGCAAGAGACGATGTGGCTGGACGGCAGAGGGTAGCATGGGGTCACTAACCATCCACCCGTTACCATAACTGAGTAGGATTGACTGTGTGGCCCTGACCCTGGCTGGCCCTCTGATTGGATCCCTGTGGTGGCCAATTTGTTCACTGTTTGAGAGGTGACTGGATACGGAAGGGGGTGGGCATGGTAAGTGAGGTATTGAGGAGGTGAGAGCACATATAGGAATGCCAGACAGATAACAAGGTGTCTGCTGGCTTCGAACGAGGTAATCCAAGAGGTGGTTCGGGAGGCAGGACGAAATAAAAGGGGATGTAATTTTGAGTTCATGAATAGAAACATTATGATGGAGATTCATTGTCAATATGTTGAGTTGTTAATATGCAGGAAGGACAAGGACATGTGAGCAGAGAAACTCTCCATGTCTTTCGTTGCTCCTGAAAACAAAAACCAAACCATACCAAACAAATCTGCGTTATGAGAGGTGGTTAATCGTACCTGCAATTTAATTCTGGTCAGGAAGAGGCCTAATATGTTGTAATTAGGTAATCAGATCAAATCAATCACCTAAACATGATAGACCACAGAGTTTAGCAAAGGATTTTCTCACAATGATCATTCCGCGTTTTAAGCACACCCACAATCACCCTTCCATAGTCTCTCACGCTCAGCATTTCCTATTTTTTTTTATATATTTTTTCCACTCATCTTTCTCTAAGCTGTCTCTCACGCTCAGCATTTCCTAGTGTCTCTAAAGCTCACCATTTCTTAGGCCGTCTCTCGCACTCACCATTCACTAGGCTCTGTCACTCCCATCATTCCCTAGGGCAGGGCTATTCATTCCGGCCCTTGAGTTGTTTTTCATTGGCCCTTTGACAGACTCGGAAGAATGCAAATAAACAGACATAAACAATTCTGCAAAATTCTTTTATTTATATGCTTATCAGAAAATGTAAAAGCAAATTGTATGTGAATTCTTCGTTTTGTTCTATATATAAGCGTTTAGACAGAGGAAACAAATGGAACTAAAATAAATGTATGGCCCTGCTATCAATCTGAGTTTCATAATCCGGCCCTGCTCCTGAAGTACTTGAATAGGCCTGCTCTTGGGCCTAGACTCTTTATCACGCTCAGCATTTCGTAGACTCACTCACAAACATCATTCCCTAGGCTCTCTCACACACACCATTCCTTAGGCAGTCTCCCACGTTAGTTATTCTCTAGACTCTTTAACGTTCTTAACAGCAGCGGGAAGTTTGACAAGGCAAGCCAGTGTGTGTCGTGATGTACTATACTCCACGGCAAACCACGCCACTGTGTTCGTCCAAAACCAGATCAGTTGCCGCGGGAAGAGAAAGCAAGTCAAGGCCGCATATATACACCAGGTTTTATTAAGTAAGGTCAGCCCTGCCACGGATTAATAGAATAACTTTATTATCTCTTAGGCCTTATGGCGTTATCACACGTTAATCATGTTCCACCCGAATCATTAAGATCTTATTTTGCATGTACTGGTAATGAGGTCAAGGAATCAGAACCATTACGTGGAGAGAGAGAGAGAGAGAGACAGACAGACAGACAGACAGACAGACAAACAGACGACACAAAAAGTAGACTGCAACCTTTTCTTTCTATCCTGCTCTTTTACTTGCTAAGTTCAAAAGCATCATGTATCCCCTACCTACATCACAATAGCTGTTTCACGTCATGATACCATTCCTTCCTACTTTCCTTCTTATCTTCCTTCCATCTTCCTTCCTTCATATTTTTTTCATTTTGTGTGCCTTTTCCTCCCCTTATCTTTCATTTTCTTTCCTTCCCTCTTCTCTTTTCACCTTTATCTCTCCCTTACTTTTTTCTTCTTCCTTCCTTTTCCTCCTCTCCCGTCACTCCTCCTCCTTCCTTACCCCCTTTCCTCCCTCTTTCTACTTCCTCATTCTTCTCCGTTCTTCTTCAATCTTCTTTGTTCCTCTTCGTTCCTTTCTCCTCCCTGTCTCTACGACCTTATCGGAGTGTTACTAGATGCCGAAAGGGGGTGAGGGGGTGAGGAACTGGGTGTGAGTGTGAGACTATGCGAATATGGTTTTGGGTTCATGGTTTGACTATTATGCTCTCTGTCTGTCTGTCTGTCTGTCTGTCTGTCTCTCTCTCTCTCTCTAAGAAACACAGTTCAGTCCTTCTTAACACTGTCGGCATCTCTCTCTCTCGTCATCTCACTCATCATTCCCACATCATTACTCTGACTAAATCACTTTCACAGATGCCGGCGCCGTGTCCACTACATCATTTCCTGACCTCATCACAGCCATTAGTTCAAAAGAGGAAACTTGCTTCTCCTTGTGTGGAGGGTTGGATTGCCCCCGCCTCTCTCTCTCTCTCTCTCTCTCTCCCTCTATCTCTGTCTCTCTCATTCTAAACGATGTCATTCACAGTTCAGGAAACCATCATAAAGAATGCTTTCGATTTCAAGGGCATATTTTAGTTCGTGAAATTCTACCTGGCAGAGATAAAATTACATCTTACCGTCTTTGGAGAGGCTTGGGAGACGAATGCTTATGGTGTTCAAGAAAGAGTGACTGATGAAAGCGTGAAAAATAACATTCTGGTACTGTATTCTCTCGTCTTAACTCTCCCCCTCTCCCTCCCTTCCTCTCACGGTCTCAGATGACACCGACACGACGCTTATTATAGAGGACACAGCAAGACATTTGGCTTGTCTTTACCTTGGCGTATATCTATAATTAATATCTAGCGAGCAAATATATCCCAGTACTGCACACATCGCCCTCTCACCCCACCCCACAACCTTGTATTGCCAGGTTCCAGGCCAAACCTCGAAAGAAAAGGCAACAGACGCAGGAGACTCTGATGACCTTCGTTAAGCAATGTCACAATATCAGGAAGGTAGTTACACACACACACACACACACACACACACGCCTAACCTCCCTCACCAGTCACCAACTCCCCTCCCTTCCATCACCACTATCACCACCACCATTCACATCAACCCCACCACAGTGAGGGACGTTCTGACCTGGTGACCCATTACCAGTATGCCAATAGTTTCTTGTATTACTTCTCATGCAGGTGACCCCTTGTTGACTTCGCTGTCTTCCTTCAAACCCACAGAGTACAATTTGTTCCTTGGCAATGGTCAGGTGATAGTCAAGTGGTAGAGGATCCATGCTGACTATCAGAGAGAGAGAGAGAGAGAGAGAGAGAGAAAGAGTAAAAAAGTGGTTGAGTGTGAGGAGCTTCAAGCGAATGTGAAAAAAAAAAATAATGAAATGAAATGAATGAAAGAAGTGACAAGACAAGAACGATTTGGCTGGGAAAATGAGTACTAGAAATCTGAATGAAAATGAAAGGGAGGGGGACGTCTAGGAGAGGTTGGAGGGAGGTAGGAAAGACTGATGCAGGGAGGGAAGTAGGAAAGTGAAAGGCATGTAGGAAAGAGAGAGGGAAGGAGAGAAATAGATTTGTGGGGGGAGGAAGAGGAAGGACAGGTCAGAGGTTGATTATCAGGATACATCTCCCTCAGTCCTAGACCCTTCCAGTCCCAGTGTGGCCTCCACCTCGCTCCCAAATCATCGAATCCTGACGAAATGCAGTGAAATGCCCATATGCCAAGCCTCTTCATCGTTCACAACAGTCGACTTTTTCGCTCAGGTAGCTCCGGATAGTGTTTATATTCTGCCCCACTGAGCAAATTCTCCTGACAACTGTTGTTTATGTCATACCGATCTATTGAGCTCACGGCGAGAAGACAAGTATATGGCACTGCGTCTTTAAATACGTATAATCAAAGCATAATGGTGAGATGGGGTCAAGAGTACGTGTGTGAGGCTTGGGGTGGATGAAAGGAACAGAGATACGTGGAGATAGAGAAGCCTAGACGTTTTTGCCTGGGCCACCCTGGATGACCTCTAGGATTAATGACCAGGTAATAATTAGTAATAATGGCCAGGTGAACAATGCCGGGTACTGGTGTGTGGACAAATTATATCCAGTATTTACAAGGGGGTGGATCATTACCTGGACCTATATTCTTGTCAGTTCTGGAAACTCCGTAGCACTTCTTCCTAATGGATTTATTTTGCTTATCACTCCTTACTGTCCTCTTCTGTGTCATTTAAACAATTCCAGTACCATCATACGCCCTATAAATAACACACAAATTGATACTAACCAACCATATCCAAAAAATAAATCGGTAAGGAAGAGGTGTTAGGGAACTTCCTTACCCGACGAGAATACGGGGATGGAGGGGTCACTGCTCCCCAATGAGCTGACTGGCAATCCTGGGTCTGTGCTTTTATGGTGCCTGACCTCTGACCTTGTTGTTTTGGTTTGGCTTTCACACATATAAAAACAATGGTACACAAAACAGGCCACATCAATATAGTAGTGTTTTCTTACACCTAATCTAACCTTATACTGCACCCAGTCTATTAGTTTGTCTCATTGCCCACCCATCCCAGGAAGGAACCAGCACTCCTAAAATAGTTAACCATAATATTCATAATATTCTTATTTTCTGCTGGTAGTACATAGGCGGTCATATAAACACCATTCTTTTTACTGTTACTTCTCACTAAGATTTATATATTCTGCTGACTGTACAAAGGCGAGATAAATAAACTTCCTTCTTTTCGTGTTTATTCTTTGTCTGTCAGACAGTAGTCTCTTTTATAATGTCTTCCAAATGTCTGACAGCTGCTGATAAATCTACATGAAATCCATTGTAAATTAGCTCGAAGCATCGAAAGCACTGAGCAGAAACTAAGTAATACAGAAACAACAATTATATTTTCAGCTTTTGTCTACAAATAATAATAAATTTATGCATGTATGTATATTTGCTTATCTATCTGTCTGTCCATCTGTCTGCCTATCTGTTTGTCTATCTACACACACACACACACACACACACACACACACACACATTTAGTATGGTATGGAAGCAAGGGAAATTATGAGCACTATGAGTTCACTGTGGGTGTTTGTGGAATGAGATAATGTAAACTGTAAGGGTGACAGCCTGATTATGAAGGACAGGGCCAAATGTTATATTCTCACTTAAGTTCAGTACTCGTATATGCTCTCCAACATTCCCCACCCCTCCAGCTCCCCGTGGCTGAGGCGTGAGGCGGTACATCAACACAGCGTCATTAATTACAGTACATCCCTCTTGCCCTTCTCCACCCGCCACCCCTCCCCTGAATACCAATAACCACCACGCAGCGCCAGACTCACCCCCACCTGAAAACTGACCCCTGCAAAATGTCCCGCATGTTGGTAAAGACTGAGGGAGTGCTCTTGTGCCTCCGATGTTCTCTCTGTTGTTTTAATATTATCCATTCCCTTCCATGGCTGGATACAGATGCATATTGGATTTTCGTCAATGCCATTTTTTGCGCAGCTGAACTGGTAGGCCTGCATTACAGAGGACTAAATATAAAGGGAGAAAGAAAAATCGATAATATGAAATCCCAAACCCAATAAAGTTATCCACACTCTTTTTCTGCCATATATTCCAGTCTGTTGTTTTCTCTCATATCACACATCTTATACACTTCACTTACAATGATATTCTTTTGGCTACGAGTGCAAATTAGTAACGACTTAGGGTATGGAGAGCGCTGGAAGAGAACTTTTTTTTTTTTTTTTTTTTTTGAAGTTAAACATATATATAGTGATTTGATAAAACACACTGCAGCTGTGAGTGAAAAGGTGAGGAGAGAGTTGTTGTTGTGGTGGGTAAGAGGGAGTAAAGGAGATGACAGTGGGGCTGGTGATGATGGAGGATGGTGTTAGTGGAGAATGGTGATAAGAGGACTGGAGGTGATTGTGGTGGTAGCAGCAGTAGTAGCTGTGGTAGCAGTGGTGAAACTGGTAATGAAAGTAGCCCTGATCATTACTATAGTGGTAATGATGATGTTGGAGAGGGCGGTGAGGACATCAGGTATGGCAGAATATTATTGTGATTGTAGTTGTGGTGATTGTGAGGTTGATGGTAAATAATGATGCTGTGTTGGCTGAGAGGTGTTGGAGTGACAGTGGTGGTAGTAGCTGCAGTAGAGGTAGAATGGTAGTGGTAGTATCAGTGATGGTAGCCGCAGGGGTGGTGGTGATGGTGGGGATGGAAGAAACATATACCTATAGCAACAGTAAATGTAGGTGATGGTTAAAGGAAATCGATTTTTATTTTTACCTCTGGGTTGGAATAATTTAATAAAGATAAGCAAAGTATTTTAGTGACAGCCTGAATAAAGTACCAGTGACGACCATAAAATTACTTAAACCACGACATATACTTAATGCCTTTGCTTTTGCGTGTTTGTACAGATGCAAATAATCATCCGCTGTCAGCCAAAATGGAAAGCAGAATTCATAATTACGAGTAGGAGCCTGAAGGGTTAACGTAAGTGTAGATTGTCTCTATCATTCATGCTTTAGCGGGTTTTCTTGAGAGAAATAAAACCGTCTTTAGAGCTTTGGAATATGATATGAAGTTGGCAAATCGCAGCAAGAGATTTGCAGGTTTATGAAGTTCCGTTCTTATATTTCCAGACATTTTTCAATTGTCTTTACGGAACAGATTAGTCCCTCACGAGATGCAGATTAGGCGGGAGAAAAAGAAGGGTTTCGTTGTGATGAGAGAGAGAGAGAGAGAGAGAGAGAGAGAGAGAGAGAGAGAGAGAGAGAGAAGGGGAGGGAGAGAGAGAGAGAGAAGGATAAACAAGTATAAATTGTCAGATAAACTGATATACGAGTATCTGATAGGAAGTTAAATTACCTCATAAATACCGGGCAATTACGAAATAATAACTCAAAGACTATGCGAGTTCAGGTGATTCTGTGTGTGTGTGTGTGTGTGTGTGTGTGTGTGTGTGTGTGGACCTCTACATCTTCACTTGCTCATAGTTATTCTAGTTCAATCGTTCATTAGTCACATCAGTAAATGCCATACCCTTTTTCGAACCCTCACGCTCTCCTCTCCATCTTTTCCCTCTTACCTATGTCTCCTACCCACACTTCCTCTCCCCCTACCCACCTGTCCCCTTCCGCTTACCTTTGTTTATCCAACTACTCCTTTCTCTTCCTTACTTGACTGTACTTTATTGTTTAAGACTGGGAGGGGGTGTAGAAGAATGCGTGGTGGTGGAGGCAGGGGAGGGAATAATAATAATAATAAATAATATAATAATAATAATAATAAGGTGGGGACGCTCACCATTGGTACGGAACAGAGAAAGATAATGTACACTTTAAGTGATAATACTAAAAATCACTACTGTCCCGTAAAGTTCCAGGTTCAAAACAAAAGAGTTAGGTAAAATTACAAGTTAAAGTTTAATGCTCAAACTAACAACAAAACATTCAGGACTCATAAGGATAATGTAATGGCAAATAAACAGGTTAAATATATGGTTAACTGCAATAGCCTCTATTAACACGAAATTAGCAAGAGTAAATTTATCTAAGTCAGCCCTGATAAAATGAAAATACACCTGGTAATGCTCAGTTAATGCAAGATAAATTATTACAGATACAAACTATTATCAAAAATGTCTGACATAAAACCCAACATTACACAAAGACCTCACTAGGCCTAAGAACTAACCCTATGCTACACAGCACAAGAAAAAAATACAACAGTTATACTCAAATTACACACAGCTGCTAGATGTTTGGAGATTTCTTGAGCACTCACAATAATAATATCTGTACAGGGGAGGACAGAGATGTGAACAAAATGAGGAGCAGATCTAAGTGGCAATGATGCAGAGACTGAGCTCATTATATAGGGGCCAGGAGAGCTTGATACAACTTGTAAGAAGGACGCGCAAATGAAGCCATGGGGACAAAGAGCTGAAAATCCCGCTCTGAATAACAGAGAGGACGACTTACTCTACTATAACGGTTGAAGGGGGGGACTGAGGCAGAACACGCTCGTGATCAAACATGCAGCAACTGTGCGTTAAAATTACACAAAGGATGATGAAATCATAGGCTATGTAACACCATCCATTTATTCGATGTAGTGCTGCTCCCGGGTGTCTGCCCTTTCCTCTCCTCCATCCTTCTTTCCTTCCATCCTCTTCTGTCTTTCCTTCATTCATTCCTCATTCTTCTGCCTACGGGTGACTTTACACTCCCTCTTCTGTCTTTCTTTCCTTCGTTCTTTCCTTTTACTTCTGCCTGTGGGTGACTCTATACTGAGTGACAAGCCAGATTGTTTCTTGTACACCAGGAGACCAATTACAACGCTGGATTGTAACCGTACTGTATAACCAAATTTTGGCACCTGGTGGTTTAGTGGGTAATTACGGTGCTCCAATCGGATTGAGCAGGTGAAGGTTTATACCCAAGGGCTGGTTGGTGTTTATTGCTCGCGCAATGCCACTCAGGGATGAGTGAGGCTGGTCACTCTCATCTTAAATGTCAGGACCAACTTGCCTAGCCCCGGGCTCCTACGCTTCTCATAGGGCAATGTAGGACTGGATGATGAATGAATAATAATAATAATAATAATAAGGGAGGGAGACTGGGAGTTTAACTAAGCAAAATATTAATGTAAGAGCTAGACGTAGCATTTGATTTCCTTACAAAGTTCGTTATTTAATCTGTGCCTTTTTAAAAGATTGGGCTCAAGCAGACAATGGTCCCCCGTGGCTCCGTATTGTTACTTATAATTTTCCCAATATGTTTAATCTCTTCCGAATAATATGCTATTGTTAGTGCGACCTATCGCTAATTGCTCTTGAAGGATCCTTAAAGATAATTATTATAGAATGTATTCCACATCAGAGAAAAACAATTAAGAAAAAATAATGTCTCGCTTTTGCCGTCCAACGTTTGGACAGGAAGCCAGGGCTGCCAACTGTTCCAACAATGACACCTTCATAAATATTTCTTATGTTTCGTTTTTATCGTATTTTTTTCCGAGTAAGTATAAGCGATATTATGTGCTTATATTTTTGGGAGTATTAAAGGATAAGGATGTAAGTTTTAGAGCTTTTTTTTTTTTTTTTCCCCTAAATGAGTAACTCTGCGTGGTTGTGCATCTTGGGTAGGCGCTGAATCTGACTGCAGACCAGCGGCAGTGTTGACAATTTAGCGATTTTCACGCTAAATCTAGAAGTTTTAAAACCAATCTAGCAGGGATTTTTTTTTTCTCTATACCTAACGGTTTTCAATCCCCTGTCTGGCTGTTTTTTTTGGCTGATTTCCCATAATCTGGTGGATTTTTACCACTTTTAAGACCACTCTAGCGGATTGATAGAATTTCCATTTGACAACACTGATCAGCGGCCAGTCTCAGTTATGTGTTTCTGTTGGGTGAGGTAGGGTAGTGCTATACGATCTGTCACGTTTTGAGGGTTAAGAATTGCTTGTGTGCTACTCAGAGCTTTTGCTGCGGTGCAAACACAAACCACAGTGAAACTCAACATGGAAACTGTAATGGTGCAGTGTGTTGTTGAAGAAAACATTCAAAGGTACATTTTAGCGAGTTGGACTGGCTGACATCGCAGCAGCACGAACAAACATTGCCATCTCTCTCCATCTTGAGGCTATAACAATAATGCTAGAATGTGGTGATACAAAGAAGTGCAGTGGAATGGCCGTAGAGCTGTAGTATTAATTTATTTTCCCATCAATCTGCCAGAAATAAGCTGCAAAGGTACGAAAATCTGGATTAATTTGAGGTGAACGAAGTCTAGTTCCTGCCAAGAGTCATCGAGCTGGCTGCTTGGAGATTTTTGCAGGTGAGTGTAAAAGTTGTTCTCTAAGTGGCTTTGGAGATTTCGTGACAGCTTATCGTTATTGCTTTATTCTGAATATTACACTTGAGTATCCTTATGTGCATTGTTGCTTCAGACTACAGTTTGTCGACATTGAAACCCCCCCCCCGCTAATACCAATACACAAGTCCTGTATGAGACAGCCCTAGCATGTATTCAATATGGACGGTGGGTGTTAGCGCCGAAGTGGTGACATGTAGAGGTGTATGGTATGTAGGAGGACTGCTGGGCCTTGATAGCAGGCTGTGAAGCCTATGCCCAGAGTCGGACACACACACACACACACACACACACACACACCGGTTAAATGTAAAATAAATTGCTAGAGGAAAGGGGTTACGAAGTGTGCTATGCCTTAGAAAACGAGAGTAAATTTTATGGTTTGAAGCAGTGCTAATTTATTGGAAGTGAAAGTGAGAACGAATGGCCTGTAATGCTATAATTTATTTATTTATAGCTACTGTATTGTCATTCATCCTGTTACGGATGTTGTTCCCTCAGCCACTGCTTGGAGTAATTATTGTTAACCAGTTCATTCCATAAGTATTTGTATTGTTATTCTAGCTAATCTTAGACTACTTTCTTCAGCTTAGGAGAGTCCCATACTTAGGAGTGAGTAATTGAAAGCCATACCTCTGCAGCTTGAAAAGTCCCTCACAGATTAGTACCATATATTGTCTAGGGATAGGTATTCAAAAAAAAAAAAAAAATTAAGGTAATCAAGTTAAAGTGGTAAAGTAAATCCTCGATCGGGATTCACACTTACAATCAGTTCCTATCGTAAGATTGATTTTTTGTCGCAGCTCTGAGGATGTTCGGAGGGATATTTGCAGGGTTTGACCACGTTTGTAAGACTCCATCTACTATCTACTCGCAGTCGCCTCAGTCCCTAAACGGGTGGTCACATGCAAGTCTCCTGTTCACCCTGTCCTCCCCCATTTTGCTCTCCTTCCTCCAACTCGCACCTTTTCTCATATTTCTCTCCATCCCTCCACGTCGTCTTGGTCTCCCCTTCCACCTCATTCTTGGCTTCCCCCTCTCCCTTTCCCCCCTCCACCTCATACGCATACACACATCTACTTAGTTTCTCTATCTCCATCCTCTCCACCTGGCCAAACATTCTCAAAGTATTTCTCAACACTTTCTCACATACAAATCAGCACCACAACGCTCCTTCATCATTTGTTTCTCTCTCCATGTAACGTCACTTGCTTCTCTCAAACAAGTCATTTCCACTGCTTTCACTCTCACTGACTTAAAATGCCCTCCCTACTTCATCCTTATAGCGAGGAGAAATAACCATAGATATTTATCAGAGAAGGGAATGTACGGTAAAGTGAAAAAAATGAAGCATACTGCCAAACACTTCAGTATCGCAAAACGTTTCAGGCATAATGTATGAAACAGGCATAGAAGTGGTGAGAGCTGCCTCTACTACGACCGAGAGGGTTGGTGAAGCGTCCAGGAGTTAAACAAGGAGAGCATAAGATGGGAATTTATCGTGTACTATGTAAAAAATCTGAACGGTCATATATAGAAGAAGCATTGGAGGAATAGGAAAAAAGAATAAGTGATCGATAATATGATGTTAAGAAATTTCAGTTTGAATTATGCAGCTGTTAAACGTAAGTGGGATGCCACATATAGAATAAACTTGTACGAAAGTAATTTTCTTTAGATGGGCAATGAAGATGATATATGACAAAAGAACGTGACTAGAAATTGCTTATAGTGAGAAATTTGATACTTTCACCCAAAGCAAAGGATTATTTATGTTAGGAAAATTACTGGCGTTCTTGTTAACTAGGAGGAAGCCAGGCTAGGTCATTTCCAGTGTTTCAGAAGCAAAACGGGTCCCTTCTCTGCACTGGGTGTTTTTGTACCTCTCTCTCTATGACCTGAGTTTTGCCCTTTTGCAGCTTATTTCACGTACCTGAGCGGGAGAACAAGACAATGCTGTGGCTCTACATCCTTTCCACAGCACTTCTTCATGACTTGCATCATATTCTAGTATTAATCTGTTGCTACAACTCAGTATTCAAGGTGGGGAGAAGGCAATTATAGGCCAGGTTAGAGTAAAATAGGTATAGTGGTTATTCTCAGGTTAATTGTAGCCTAAGTCTGATAGCATTAAGGTCGCTAGCTAGAGTAAAACATGAAAAATTTTAATCGGGGTGGAGAGGTTAATTGAGCTATATTTCTTTGTGGTTGTATTCCTCTTACTCTCCGTCTCAAAAACTATAGCTAATTGTCTAGACTCACGCAACACTACTGATCGTTTCTACACAGCGATGAGGAATTTTTTTTTTTTTTAATGAGGTTTTTATTTTTTACAATCAAATGTTTGTATCATTTAAGACTGGGATTACTTTTTTATTGACATTAACAATAATAGGTAGCTACGATCCATTTTTCATTGATAGTCCAGCTGACGCATTTGGACTCACTGGGTTAATTTATCAAGATTATTGCGATACAGCTGTCTGTGTTGGAGTGTATACATTGTTGGATATTCTGTGTCTCTGGCATATATGGATATTTTACAAACAAACTTTTATCTGCATCATTAATCAGTTAAATAGAGCAGGTCCCAAGACAGGACCCTGTGGCCAACTTTGTGACGCAAATCTTGTACGGTCGACCAAAATATCTTGAGAACCTTCCGTCTTACCTTTCGAAGCAGTGAAAGAAAACATATGAAAACATTTTCCAGTAGTTCCTGAAGAGTTGTATATGTCCAGTAATTTTATCAGTACGACATGGAAAATGAAGTTTATGCAATATATATGTGAAGTAAATAGTTCATGCAGAAGAATTCCCTAAAAGAAAAACCAGATAAGTAACAGCGCTGAATGTGAAACCATTGGTCACCTGTGATTTTTTTTTTTAACAGTGTACATTCTTCTGTTTAAGATAGGCAGTGTTTTGCTTTATACTATAATGTGCAATATTTCCTTGTAACGTTATTTTTTTTTCTAACTATATTTTCTTTCTTTACAATACTTGGTAATATAAATTACCTGAGAAATAGGAGCAGGACAAAACACTGGACCCAGCGGTACATGTTCTCATATATATATATATATATATATATATATATATATATATATATATATATATATATATAAACTAGTGCTTGCCCTCTAATATTTGCGGGGCTAACTAATGGTCTTTCCATCACAAAATGTTTGCAAATACCATTATCTTTGTTTCCATACTGTACAGTTATTGAGCGAACAGTGACCAGTTCTGACCAAAAAGTTGTCCTAATGCAAAAAGAATTAGCTTGGTGGATATCTGTTACCGTTCTCGTGAAAGAAACTAATAAACGCACAGACAGACACTGACATTCACAACTTGACTATGTATATACAGTATATATATATATATATATATATATATATAGATAGATAGATATAGATAGATATATAGATACATAGATAGACAGACAGATAAATAATGGTAGATAGATATAATGCAGGTAGGCTATGTGTACTATACATTGTCAGCCATCGTGACCGGAAGAGACCCGCTACACATAAGGGAGTGCATTACAGTACGATATTATTCAGTACCGGTATGTAATCATTATGGACTATAAGACTTCTCCTTATAAAACAGTTCTCTTTAACACAAATAAGGCCTACGTGTTTTATATTATTCTTGTTGCCGCCAGACGATTTAATTCAACCCAGATAACAGCCATGTGGGGAAGACGTAAAAGTATCCTTCAGTAACACGATGAAGTCAGACGTTTTTCTCATTACCCTCGATTTCTTAACCCCTTGATACCGGCTGATGTCAATTTTAGTAGTCTTCCTGCTGTGGGACGATTTTACTGAACTTAGGGAAGGATTATGAAGGAGGTTAATTACGCTACATCTAACCTCTGCTGTTCGAAAATTCTGTCTAAAGAGGAATAAAATCGTCAGTAGATGGTAATTATATATAAACAGAAGAGGGCATCCCGGCCGCATTGGGTGAAGGTATCATTCACTGGGTACTGTGTCAACCGCATTCAGAAAAGGAGAGGTGTACTGTTAACGTATTTAGTGTCGTCTGTTTTATGTATAGGAATATCACTGGAAAAAGTTGAACCATAGGAGAGAGAGAGAGAGAGAGAGAGAGAGAGAATATGGGGACAAGCGACGAGGGTGACAAAGCTGCTCATCGTCAAACTAGTCCCTCTCCCCATCCTTGGTGGTGGAGTGGTGAGGTGTGGCAACGGAGGGGGGGCCTTGTGCATACGTTATTTGCCCCTCCGTCCCGATTCCCGTACTGTCCGTAACCCCTTCACTACGATAACAATTTAACTATTTTTATCCCTTACTGCATCCAAGCGATTATTTTCTTCTAGAGAGAGAGATTTCGGGAAGTAAATAAGCTGTATAGGGTATGGCGTCCTCATGAAACTCTTCGCCAACAAACCCTCTCATAAACTAAAAAATATTCGTCTACAGGCAGCTAGAATAGCCTAAATGGAAAAGGGTCATATAAGTGAAGTGGTTAACTGTATTGCTTAGTTTAGGTTAGACTGGATTGTGCTAGGTTAGGTTAGGTTAGTAGAGCGGATCGTGTTGAGTTGGATTGTGCTTGGTTTGGTGCGGTTAGGTTCAGTGAGTTTAGGGTTGGAATGAGGTACGTTGTGTTGAGATCGATTAAGCTTGGTTTAGATTGGTTCTGACTGGATGATACTGGGTAGGAATGAGTTAGGTTTGATTAGGTTAGATTGAGTTATGATGGAATGGTGAGTGTAGCGCTAGGTAAGTCTTGGTTACAGGGTACCGTATTTGCATGTCCCTAAGCCACCCACACCCTTATTAATTGATTTTAATTAGGTTAGCTTATAGTCAGTTCGGGTGGACTGGATTAAACGGAAGAAAGAAGAAGGATTAAGATTAAGGTACCGGTATATTGATTACAGAATGGTAATTAAGACAGTAATTTTTGCAAGAACAAGCCTATTAATTGAACAGGAATAAATAATACATTATCAGCTTTTGGAATGTTTTGTCAGAATAAAACAGGCAACAATCTGAAACACAGCCTGCTCCCCCTGTTACTACTGAGTGAAGAGGGACAGCGAGGAAACAAACTATGCCCAACAGTCTGACCAGCATGAGAATTTAACTCGAGGAATTTCACTTGCGAGCTTGTCTTGGGTGAGTGATGCTGGGTTAGGTTAGGCTGTGGTGGACAGTATTGCGTTTGGTTATGAGGGTTAGGTGGTGGAGTGGTATGGCGAGGTGTAAAAGCGGGGGGACTGTTTACAGAATCTACAGTATGTACCCCCCCCCCTGCTTCCTCAGTTATGTCGCACTGTCCTTAATTGTCTTAGACTAGACTGAGTGTGATTAGATGCGATTGGATTAAGTTACATGAAATTAGATTATGTTAGGTTAGATTGTGTTGGATTAGACAGAGTTGGGTTAGGTGGACTTCGATTGGACTGAGTTGGGTTAGGCCGGCCTGGATTGGAGTGAGTTGGGTTAGGTGGGCTTGGATTGCACTGATTTGGGTTAGGCTCGCTTTTATTGGATTGAGCTGAATTAACTTTGAATGGATTTCACTGAGTTGGGTTAGGTTAATAAATAAATTAGGGTGGATTTGACTGTTCAGTTGGATTGAATTAGGAGTGGTTTGGTTAGGTTAGGTTAGGATAGGTCAGGGTAGGGTGGACTGGACCAAGGTAAGTTTGGTTGGGTTGGGTTAGGGTGAACTGGGTTGGGTTGGGTTTTGGTGGTTGGATAGGGGCTTACTGAGGGCTCCAGAACAATGGCCACAATTGTTGTTGCACTTCTGTCAGCTCGGTTCCGACAGGGTAAGCTGAGTCTGTGAGAGTTATGGTACGTTGGATTGTGTTGGTTTAGGTCATGGTTATTTGGCGTGAGTTGAATTTGGCCAAGCTGGATTAGATTAGTTAGAATGGATGAGTTTTGGGTGGCCTGGATTTCTTAAGGTTAGGATAGTTTACATTACCTAAAGCTATATACGGTAAAATTATTATCACTAAGTCACGTCAGTCAATGGCTATTGTTTTCGTTTCTCGTTTTGGATATGTCAGTTTGGACCCATATAAAATTTTCTTACCTGTGGCCAGATAAATTCGTCAGTGACAGTTGCTGCGGATGCACCACATTGAATTTCGAAAATCATAGAAAGAAAAATTGGGAAAAGCTCAGGACGTAGGTTGATTGTACATAAGTCATTTGTAATATTACATTCTCATTGAACATTTATCCTGTGTTATAAATACAAAATGATATAAAATCCAAGGAAATGGCTAGAATTATGTAAAATGAAACACACACACACACACACACACACACACACACACACACACACACACACACACACACACTGCTTTTTCTTACAGTGCACTTACGTGAATTTATTAGGATTCATACAAGAGAGAGAGAGATAGATAGAGAGAGAGAGAGAGAGAGAGAGAGAGACTAACCCCACCACGGCAGCTGACTGTCATATATTTTGGATAAGGTGGGTGAGTAATTGTTTAATGTCCTACTTGTGCTTGTCTCTCCTTCCTCCTAGTGCACCAGAGAGAGGGAGGAAATGGATAGATCTATTAGTAGGCTGTAGTACCGTAGTCGAAGGAGAGCAATCATGTGTTAATTTCCAGATACCTAATCCCAGAGTTTATCCAGGGTGGCTGCTCTCTCTCTCTCTCTCTCTCTCTCTCTCTCTGTACATAATAGCACTGTGACTGCTGAGGATGTGAGTGGAGTTCGCACTGTGGACAGAATTAAAAAATGAAATCCAGGAAAGATGTTTGGTAAAGAAGTCTGCTGATAACAAAGGAGACGTGCGTAGATGGTATGGCAAGATGGAGACAGTGGATGCAGATAAGGTGGTGAATGCGCTGCCTGAGTGAGCTGGGAGGTTGGAAGAGGCATGCTAGCAAAAATAAGAGAATGTTTTTTGTACGTTAAATTGTGAGGAAGGGAGGTATGGAAGTCAAGGGGTCATTTCTCGTCTGATAAGGAAGCTCCCAAACACCCTTTCCCTACCAATTTATTTCTACGTTTGCCATTTTATTTAATTGGTTTTATCCTATTTAAGCAATCTGTGTCGATGATACAAAGGAATAGATATGACACAAAAGACTAGTAAGGTGTAATATGCAAATTTAATAATTAAGGAAGAAATGTTAGTAAGCTTGCTCACCCTACGGCAATACGGGTCGAGAGGAAGAAGTAGACAGGAGATGGAGTTGGCATGGTATGTTCGAAGGAGCACATGGGAAATGGTGTTCACACATTACACTTTTTAAACTTGATAGTCGACGGAAAAGTATAAACAAGAGGCAGCATCCAGTGAGTGCAATACCCGAAACATTTGCCCGTGTCCAGTGACCTTGACATTCGACTAGTGGTTCTCAAAATCAAATTACTTCATCCTTGTTTGATCCTTAACACTTCCACCAACATAGGTCCAGATCAGATGAAAAATGAGTTGGGCTTACCCTGTGACCTTGAGATCTGGCTTATTTTCAAAGTCTCTTCATTCTTGGCTGATCCTCAAACCTTCCACCCAGTTTGGTCCAAATCGAATTAAAAGTGTGGGAGTTATGGCGTTGAACATTTCACTTATAGCTTTGTGACCTTGACCTTTGATGGGTTATGCTCCCGGTCAGATCTCTTCATTCTTGCCTTACTCTGAACTCTGCCATCAAAATTAATGTAAATCAGATACACGGCTATTGAATTCGATGTTGCCCTGTGAACATAACCTTTGAACTGTCCCTGTGACCTTGATCTTTGACTAATTGCTTTCAGAATAAAATCTTTCTCCCCGGATTATCCTGAACCCTTCCATAACGTTTGGTGTAACTCTGATAAAAGTTGTTAAGTTGATCCCGCTATGTGACCTTGATCTTTTCATTAATATTCTAAAATACTAATACCAGTGCCATTATTACTACTACTACCACTACTACTACTACTACTCCTACTACTACTACTACTACTACCACCACCACCACCAATACTATCGACAGTACTATTACTGCTACTACTACCACTACTACTATCGCTACTACTACTACCACTGCTACTTTTAATAATAATCGGTCAGGCCCTTGGCTGACCTCTGCCCTTCGTCTAACATTGGCATAGGCCTAAATAAGATCAAATCAGTTCATTTTCTTCACACACACACACACACACACCACACACACACACACACACACACACACACACACACACACGTCGAGTAAAACAATCGAACGCCCTTTCTTCATATGCATGGCTGTAAATAAATGTATTATACAGTATATGGATAGGGCAGTGAGGGGGTGCCAGGAGTCAGAAGGCTAGAACTGTGTATGGATGAGTTTGTGGTCCATTTCTTTCACGTTTGTGCATTGTGTTTTTATTTCTGGATCATACGTCACTTATGTTTATGATGGGAAAGTGGATTAGAGATGGATAGATTCATATATAGATACCATAGATAGATAGAGATAGAGAGAGAGAGAGAGAGAGAGAGAGAGAGAGAGAGAGAGAGAGAGAGAGAGAGACGGTACATTATATGCACATATGTCTTGTGTATATGTGTATATTTATGTCTGCGTCTATATATATTTATGTAATTCATATGTATGTTGTTACGGAACAGAGAAAGATAATGTACACTTTAAGTGAGAATACGAAGAGTCACTACTGTCCCGTAAAGTTCCAGGTTCAAAACAAAAGAGTTAGGTAAAATTACAAGTTAAAGTTTAATGCACAAACTAACAACAAAACATTCAGAACTCATAAGGATAATGTAATGGCAAATAAACAGGTTAAATATATGGTTAACTGCAATAGCCTCTATTAACACGAAATTAGCAAGAGTAAATTTATCTAAGTCAGCCCTGATAAAATGAAAATACACCTGGTAATGCTCAGTTAATGCAAGATAAATTATTACAGATACAAACTATTATCAAAAATGACTGACATAAAACCCAATATTAATCACAAAGACCTCACTAGGCCTAAGAACTAACCCTATGCTACACAGCACAGGAAAAAATACAACAGTTATACTCAAATTACACACAGCTGCTAGATGTTTGGAGATTTCTTGAGCACTTACACTAATAATATCTGTACAGGGGAGGACAGAGATGTGAACAAAATGAGGAGTAGATCTAAGTGGCAATGATGCAGAGACTGAGCTCATTATATAGGGGCCGGCAGAGCTTGATACTCGTACAACTTGTAAGAAGGACGCGCAAATGAAGCCATGGGGACAAAGAGTTGACAATCCCGCTCTAAATAACAGAGAGAACGACTTACTCTACTATAACGGTAGAAGGGGGAGACTGAGGCAGAACACGCTCGTGATCAAACATGCAGCAACTGTGCGTTAAAATTACACAAAGGATGATGAAATCATAGGCTATGTAACAATGTGTATATGCATGAGTACAAATATGTATTCTATATACTCACATTGCATATTGATCTACCAGTATTGTCATTTCTCTTTTCTCTTTTTCCTCTATTTTTTTCCTCCCGCCTCCCCCCACCCCCGCGTCTCCCTGTGGCCGTGTGCTTTTAGGCTGGCAGCAGGGAAGACGGCCCCGAACACCACACTAATGGAGGCAGAGGACACACACACTGCAGACACACGCCGTCCGCACCATTAGCCCTCAAACCCATTACCTTACACCCAGGAGCCAAGTGCAGCCGTGTGCTTAGCGGGAGTCGATTCCCTGATGGCATTTCTTGCTTTCTCAGAGACGACTTTTAGAGGTTTGCTGCGCGTGAGAGGGATTTGGTGATTGTGTGTGTGTGTGTGTGTGTGTGTGTGTGTGTGTCCCCGTTGCAGAGTGCCATGGGTAGAGTGACGCCTTTTTTTTCTTTCCTTCTTTCTTTTTTAGGTGCGCAGTGTGATAGAGGGAATTTAATTGTCACATGCCTACTTTGTTTTTCTTTGTACTTATTATTAAATGTAAAATTAGGAAGAGTTGTCACTCGGCAAAGAATGAAAATGAAGTGAAACGACCAAGAGAGAGAGAGAAGGGGGCGGGGAGGGGCAGTACGTGAGATATTTCCCCCATCCAGACCTTCACTCTATACTTGGTGTCCGTGGTACGGTCGTTATAATTATATAAGGAGAGGAGGAGGAGGATGCCCCGGGAGGGAGCGAATTCCTGACCAATCCAGCCAGGAGGTTAATATACTATTTGCGTACCGTAGTATAACCCATAGAACCTCCCCTTCCCATATTTTCCTGTATATGACATGTTTTACTCTTTGGTATGGTTTTTTATCCAAATTATCCCCAAGAAAATAAACATACATAACAGACGGGGGAATATTCATGTGTTCTGTGTTGCTGGCTTTATCTGCTGAGTAGGTGCTGATACAAGGGAATATTAGTGTGCTTTGTGCTGCTGACTTAGACAGTAGGTGCTGATACAAAGGAATATTAGTGTGCCTTGTGCTGCTGACTTAGACTGCTGAGTAGGTGCTGATACAAGGGAATATTTGTGTGCTATATGCTGCAGACTTTAGCTGTTGAGTATGTGCTGAAACAAGGGAATATCAGTGTGGTATATGCTGATGACTTAAACTGCTGAGTAGGTGCTGAGTTGAGGCGCCTCCTGAGCCCACAAGATTGGTGGTACCGTATCTACTCCCCGCACCAGGAACTGAACCCTGTCACTGTCGGGCCGGCAGTTTCGAAGCTAAGAAGAACAATTCGGCGACCGCTGCAGGGAGGACGAAAACACAATAAAGACATCATCCTGGTGGAGGCAGTGATTTTGTGTTGTACGTTACAGATACCTTTTTCTTATCGACATTGTTTTACTACATAATATATAGGAGAGTATCAGAGTGCCGAATGACAACAAAATCGTTGAGGAGATAGAGACTCCTAATCCCCCTCCCCCCCCCAAAAAAAAAAAATGGTTTAAACGTTCTATTAGTTAAGAAGTCGCCCTAGCGCATCTTCTTTAGCGATTTATTTTGGTTATTACATCTAAATTCCTTTCTACCGTGACGTCTATTAGATATTTAGCTATTCTTGCTGCGCCCATAGAATTTTACTGATCATACGAACAATCTTTACAAATGAACAGTCTCTTTTTAATGACCTTTCTGTGTCAGTCCAGAGATAATAAATTCTTACCTCTTTTTTTCTTATTTCCCTGGGTTTCTAGTTGTCTTTAAGTCACATTCTGAGACATATTACATTCTCCCCTGGCTTTCCCACGTAATACTTGGGGCCTCCAATCTCTTCCTGTCCCTCACAGCCACTGTTTGCGTCTGTAAACACACACACACACACACACACACACACACACACACACACACACACACACACACACACACACACACACACACACACACACCTAAACCTCGTACCCTCAATCACACCTACATTTCTGCATTAGCTTAGCAAATCCCTATTACACTTTAACTCCTCCCGACACCCCACTGTAACTCATACCCAGACACACTGCCACATCCATACCAGCACTTCTCCAAGCACCTATAATCCAGTACTGTGTATTATAATTCTGTGGGGGGGGGGGATGTAACGCAGCCCAAACTGGAAAAAGGATTTCGATGAAACTTGGTAGGATGGCTTGAACTGGGTGACAAAAGGGCGGCCCGTCACCTTAAGTGCTGAACTATACCAATGGATCATCACAAGAACATAACGCTGTCACGAAGAAATGCTATGAAGAAGATGTAGAGTCGTAGTATTATCGTAGTTTGCCATCGCAGTAACGGGAGAAAGGCTGGAAAAAGGCAAACAATTCCACCAAGTTAAGATGAAACAAGAAGCGGTGCCAAGGCACAGCAAACCCCTCCCCGGCAGTCGTTTTAATTCTGACGTATAAACAAAAAAGGATATCTAGTCAAAAATGTCACATAATAAATTTGGAGTAAATCGGATGAAAATTGACGATTTTATGCCCATTTGAAATTTTAGGCCCGACCCAACTGACATTGACCCCCCTACCGCTAACTGGGGGACGGTACTGGGGGGCGGTCCCCCTGATGTAGTGCCGCACGTTAAAGGATGCAGATTTAAATGATGCATCTTTAGGTTTTGGTTCATGTCGATATGACGAAAGGAGTTATGGCGATTTTTTTTTCTTTTTTTTACATTTTATGGCCCTACAGCTTGGGTCTTGACCCAATTTCGCCCAAAATTTAATCAGGTGATCAGAAGGTCATAACCCTTCATCCCTGTAATTTTAGTCAAAATGGCACCAGTAGTTTTCGCGTAAAGTTGTTATTAGACAGACAGACAGACGGACAAACAAACAAACAGACAAACCGAGTGAAAACAATACCCGTCAGCCCCCCAGGGGAGGACGGGTAACAAGTAGAGTTACCATCTAGTTCTGTTGCCTCCTCTGCCCCTCTCCCCACCGACTCAAGTTAGTTTTATGGACCTGTAGCAGATGACCCTTATGGCACTGATCTGAGGTCAGATGTAATCATCAGTGTCGATTGCTGCGGATTCACCACACTGATTTTCAAAGTGCACTGAGAGAAAAGCAGGAGAGGCGATGGGACTTTTGATGCGTCTGTACACTAAACAGGTTCTCATAGCAATATGTGCCTATTATTTCAGAAAGCCGACAGACTAACGATAACATATTTTCAGGCACTCTTACCCCCACCCGCACCCATAGTCAGGCCCACACCCACACCCACACTCACAATCCTTGACACCCACACTCACAGTCAGGCCCACACCTACACCCACACTCACAATCCATGACACCCACACTCACAGTCAGGCCCACACCCACACCCACACTCACAATCCTTGACACCCACACTCACAGTCAGGCCCACACCTACACCCACACTCACAATCCATGACACCCACACTCAGAGTCGGGCCCATTCGTACAAGCACACGCACACCCACACTTACACCCACATTCAAAATTCTCGACACCCACACCCATACTCACAATCCTCGACACCCACACTCACAATCAGGCCCACACATCTCCACGCACACACTCATTCCTCGCCACCCACACCCACACTTAGACCCACACCCACAGCCGCAACCAGACTCACAATCCTCGACATCTACACCCACAATCAGGCCCACTCACATACTCACAATACTCGACACCCACACCCACAATCAGGCCTACACCCACACCCATACCCACAATTCTCGACTTTCATACTCACAGTCCTCAACACCCACACACACCATCAGGCCCACACCCATACCCACAATCCTCGACACCCACACCCACACCTACCGTACCCTCCCCTCCTACATCCGTACCCACACCCACATTTATACCATTACTCAGAAAATTATAATACGTACCCATTACCTCAACACACACACATTCACACTTGACCGTATTCTAAGTACCATAGCCTTGGAGGTTTCGTAATACATTTGCCTTAGCTATTTATTCTGCGCGATGCTCCTTTCGTATGTTGTTGCAAATTATGTCGATATTTAGGGGATATAACATACTGTTTAGAAAAATGCGAGGTATTATGTGCATAATAATTCGCTGAGGGAAAGGTGCTACGAAACCTCCTTTTATAATGAGTGGTATTCTCGTGCGGATAGGAAACTTATTAAAACACTTAATCCTTACCAGTTTATTTTTTATTTCGCTCCGTTACTGTGTTAGTGTGTTATTAATGCAATCTGTGTTGACATTAAAACGATATAAGCAAAAAAAAAGGGGGGGGGGCTATTAACGGGTAGTTTGGAAAATAAATCGCTAAGGAAGAGATGCTAAGGAGCCTCCTTACCCGACAGGAACAACGGCCTGAGACTGGAAGTTCTAAGCATAGAGCCGTAAGAAACAGAAGCACAAGCCAGTATCCTTTACTTCTGTTAACCATGTGTCGTTGGGCATAGGATTGAAATCCAGCACACACACACACACACACACACACACACACACACACACACACACACACACACACACACACACACACACACACACACACACACACACACACATTATCATTTACGACTGCGTTCTCTACCAGTTAACAGTCTGAATCACGTATACCCTTCAGTTTAGTATACCCCCCACATACACTTACACCACATCTCTCGATACACACCAACACCCACACTTACACTCCCACAGTATACAACACACTACCACTCACGCTCTCATACTAATATGTACCCAATAGCATACACTTACACCTATGCTTCCCCAGACACCTGGCACACCCACATGTTTTATTCCCTTTCCCGTAACCCACACCCACACCCAGGCCCACACCCACGGCCCCTGACTCCTCTGTGACCCCAGCCTGACCCTTCCAAGCCCACCTGCCTTATGAAGAAGGGTGGAGAACAGGTGAGTGAAACAGGCACTCTCTCTCTCTCTCTCTCTTTCTGTGTGTGTGTATGTGTGTGATTCCGGTAAAGCATCCAAGCACGAACTTTGCACTGGAGAGGGACGCCTTCAGGTGGTGGCACTGATTTAAAACGGGAAACTCTCCTGCCCCGTTTTATCTATACTGCTGCCTGGGTTTGCAGTAGTTCTCGGTAAATTGCCTCTCGTTTGCATCTCTATCCAGCTCCACACACACACACACACACACACACACACACACACACACACACACACACACACACACACACACACACACACACACACACACACACACACACGCACACACACACACACACACACAAGGGACAGTTTCAGTTTGCGGTGCCTCGCTGTCCCACGTCCACGTAAGCCTGGGGTTGCAAATAATATTACTTCTGTCCAGCCCAGAGAAACTCCTATGTTCAGAACCTTATTATGGAACATCCTATCCTGCCTCACCCTGCAATACACCTACCTCACCCTGCAATAACCATCTCACCCTTCCCTCACCCTGCAATAATAACCATCTCACCCTTCCTCTGTCACCCCTGCAATAATTATCTCACCCTTTCCTCACCCCTGCAATAACCATCCTCACCCCTTCCTCACCCTGCAATAACCATCTCCACCCTTCCTCATTCTGCAATAACCATCTCACCCTTCCTTACCCTACAATAACCATCTCACTCCTTCCCCCTCACCTCCTGCAATAACCATCTCACCCTTCCTCACCTCCTGCAATAACCATCTCACCCTTCCCTCACCCTACAATAACCATCTCCACCCTCTTCCCTCACCCCTGCTAAACACTATAACGTTTTCATCCTACTCACCCTTCTCCATATTCATCTCACCCTGCACCCTCCAGCTATACATTATCAGTCTCACTGTCTTACCCTACCTTATCTGTATCACCCTACCTCTGCCACTCCCTTATCTTACCCTATCGTACTTATCTCAAGGAGTCAGGGAATATGTAGAAGCACAACTATAATGTCGACAAGAGTTCTGATATTTCTGTCTATAAGCAAAAAACACAAAACATTTACATCAATCTAGACCAAATATAACCGTGTACAGTATATGTCTTGAATAAACACGGAACATACCCTCGCATACATCCATTAAGGGTACGGTGAAAAATCTAGCGTGAATGAGGCAGAGGGGAATAGAAAAATGAATGAGGGGATGAGTGAGAGGAGGGCTGCTTGAGAAATGTTATATACGGTAATTCTTGGTAGTGTATGGCGGTGTGTATTGAACAGAGTGAATGGGGAGTAGAGAGACAGAGAGGGGATTTGTGATGTACTGTGAGAGAGAGAGAGAGAGAGAGAGGGAATGGTCAGTGGCCGTAATCCACTAGACCAAGCGGCGTCCATTTGGCTGTGTAATAATAATGATCACTCTGAACGTACTAAATGTTTTCCTGGGCTGGAAAAGAACCACTTAGTATAAACTGAAGGCAGCACTACAGTGAGTGAGTGGATGGTTGGCGCCTCCATCTGCCACCTTGTATGAATAGTTACGGTATTTTCATTAATTTTTTCCGTGAAAACATCGGCTTTCCATTTTAAAACTTTTTTTTTTTCATAAATGTATTTGTATATAATACGTGTTACTGTTGTTAAGTGAAGACGAAAGGGAGCTGCAAGGGCTTGGTGTATGAGTTTGGGAAAGTAAGTGGCAAGACACGGAATCTAAAGGTGAATGTAGGGAAAAATAAAGTTTGGTCTTCTTTGAGAGAAGTGATGTCAGTGAATGTACAGTGAGGGAGGTTGGATGAGGAGGAAATGGAAAATGTGAATGCGTTTAAGTACTTGGGTAGTGTGATGAATAAGGATGGAAGTTTAGTGGGTGGAGAAAGCGCTAGAAAGGGTACAGCAAGGAAGCAAGGTTTCTGGTTCCCTGAAAGCATTGATAAGAAACAGGGAAGTGAGCATGGAAGTGAAAAAGTTACTACATGACAGTATTGTGATACCAACTCTTAACGTATATGGAAATGAAGCTTGTACCTTGTTGAAGGGACAGAAGCCAAGAGTGAGAGCAGTGGAAATGAGGTTATTTGAGAGGAGTATGTGGAAGTCACATGGAGAGACAGACTGACAAATGAGGAAGTGAAGGATCGTTGTGGTGTGGATGTGGACGTGATAGGAAGCGTTAGGAGAAACATGATACACTGAGTGTGGTTTGGCCATATGGAGAGGATGATGAGAGTGAGAGACTGACGAGGAAAGTGTAGCAGGTGAGTGAGGTGGAGGGGGGAGAGGGAGGGGAGGCCAAGGATGAGATAGAGGGAATGGAGTGGAGAGGTAAATGAGAGAGGGTGTGTGTAGCTGGGAGCAGGGCAGTGAAATGGCGGGGGACAGGGCAACACGGAGGCGCTTTGTTTGTGGCCACTCTAACGGGGATTACAGGCGTCTGGCAATAGACAAAGACAGGATCTACGTGTTACTGTGTTCATATTAACCAGGCGTAAGAACTGGACCTCCATCATGAATGTTGAGGTGTAGCAAAAGGTTGACACTAAGATTGTGGTGTTGGTCACAAAGATTCACAAGGAAGCCTGTGAAACTAATGGAGTAATGAGAACAGTACTGATGTGGTCAAAATAGCGGAATTGAATTCATATACAAAGCATTACAGTGGCCTTACCATGGTCCAAGAATCACTTCCAGGATCCAGACATAGTACACACAGTTATGCTTAGCATTGCCTTACATGAAGTAAAGATCATGTAGTTATAATTATTATGTATAGATAGGTAGATATAAATAGATCCTATATATTCATACTCGCATATATTATTGTGGGAGGATATGCCATGGGTAGCTTAGCCACTGTGCTCATCTCTGGAACTTAGGACCTTTGAGCATGTGGCCGACTTTTCACCCAAAGTCCTGGGATACAAGACCACTGTATCATCCAGGTTACCAGTTACCTCCCCTAGGTGTTACCCCAGGTACTCATTTTACCTACCAACCCATAAAGGGTGGATGGACACCTGAGTCGAGTGACGCCAGCTGCCCGCACCAGGAGCTAACGGGCCGGCAGCTTCGCAGTCAGCGACTCTGACCACTCAGCCACCGCGGCAATTGGTTTTCGTGCCCTGGGTACCAACAGGCACGCAGGCTGGACTCACACGGTCCAGCCTTTTCTTTTTTGTGCACTGGTCAGATCCCACCTGACCCGTGTGCCGCCCTGGTTGACCTGGCGCACCCAAGACCTTCTCGACATCCGAGCTTTGGACGTCCGTGCAATGAACATCTGAGCTTTGGACGTCCTGTGCGATGAACATCCGAGCTTTGGACGTCCGTGCTATGAACGTCCGAGCTTTGGACGTCCGTGCGATGAACGTCCGAGCTTTGGACGTCCGTGCTATGAACGTCCGAGCTTTGGACGTCCGTGCTATGAACGTCCGAGCTTTGGACGTCCGTGCGATGAACATCCAAGCTTTGGACATCCGTGCTATGAACATCCGAGACTTTGGACGTCCGTGCGATGTACATCCAAGCTTTGGACTTCCGTGCTATGAATGTCCAAGCTTTGGACGTCCGTGCTATGAACATCCAAGCTTTGGACGTCCGAGTTTTGGACGTCTGTGCTGTGGATGTCATAGGGATCTCTGTCATAGACCTGATCGTTAGCTACTTGACCACTGTGCGGTTTGATTGTAGACTTGATCAATTGTATGGTTGATCATAGACTTGATCACCATACTGTTGATCATAGACTTGATCATTGTATGGTTGATCATAGACTTGATCACCATACTGTTGATCATAGACTTGATCATCTTACTGTTGGATCGTAGACTTGAGTCATCATACTCGTTGATGCGTAGACTTGAGTCATCATACTGTTGATCGTAGACTTGATCATCATTACTGTTGATCGTAGACTTGATCATCATACTCGTTGATCGTAGACTTGATCATCATATGGTTGATCATAGACTTGATCATCATACTTGTTGATCGTAGACTTGATCATCATACTGTTGATCGTAAGCCATTAGATCGTCATATTGTTGATCGTAAACCCCATGGTCGTAGTCCTGTTCATCATACGATTGGTCATACGACTCAGCATCATAAAGCCTCGTCATACGACTCATCATACGACTCCCTCTATCCTTGACCAGGTCGTCCGTGACCAGGGTTATGCCTGACCCGGTCGTGTGTGACCTGGTCATGAATCATTTCATCACAGGGCACGTGGACGTGTGTCAAGCAGCACGGATAGTGAGGGCTGTGACAGGTGGGGTGATCGGGTCTGGATACATTGGGCCTAGTGGAGGGCTGTGACCTGGGCTGGAGTGAGGGCTTCTGGTGGTTGGTAAGGGCAGCAGTCTGGGATTGGGGTCATGCAGCAAGGGAAGTGCGGGTCATGGCAGGCCGCGTGACCATGCCTTACCCGAGGTGGGCAGACCCTAGACAGAAGTCTCCCCAACCCACTTCCATGTTGACAAGGTGTCCTTCCTCCCATCCCACACTCCCTTATCAAATTTCCTTTTCCCCCATCCAACCTCACTTTTCCTCCCTCTTCCTCCCTGCCCCTAATCTCACCCATGTTGCCCTCATCTCTTCCCCAGCCACACGCACTACTCTGCCACCTTCCTCGCTGCCACTCCAATCCCAGCTGGAGGTGTGGGGGTTGGAGTGCCCTGTAAATCTGGTGGGCCGTACCAGCGGGGAGATTCTCCCCTGGCTCAGCTGGAGGACAGGGTTACCCCTGGTGGAGGGGACATCAGTGAGGGGTTAGACAAAGTGTTTATGATTTCGGAATATGATGATGATGATTTTGAAATATAATGGTGATGATGATGATGGTGATGATAGGCAGTGTTAATAGCATTAGTTCTTCTACTTATGTGCCTCTTCCATCTTACCTACCCCATTGCAAATACATGATGATGATGATGATGATGACGATACTGCTGCTGCTAATGGTTGTGGTGGTGACAATGATGATGATATGACGACGGTGCTGATGATGATGATTAGCAGGAGGAAGAGGGAGAGGATTATAGTGATGATGATGGTGATGATGATAACATTGATGATGGCAGCATTGACGATGATAATGACGAGTGTGTAAGGAAGGAGAATTGTACGTCAGAATAGACAGCTGAGATGGTTTCAAGAAGATCTCAACCTCATATAAGGTTAAAGACAGCTGAGGTGAAGGAAAGATGGATGAGGCTGAGTGGAGAAAGGTCAGAGGCTTTTTGATTAATTGTTTTCCTTGGAGTTTTGGCTTCTCTTTTTCGTGATTAGTGATGTGAAACCACTTTTTTGTGTGATTGTTTAATTTTAGTATTGTATTCTTGTTTCCTATACCTGATTTCAAGTAGTGGGAGAAGGGTGATGATGATGATGATGTTGACTAGAACGCAAGAAAGTAGTGATGATGATGATGATAATGTGATAATGATGATGATCGTTATGGAAATGATGTTAATGACGACGACAATGATGAATCTATAAGGAAGGAGAGTTAGTAAAATTAAAACAGACTCCTTGAAATTTATTGTGGAAGTGGTAAGGGTGAGGCAAGTGGAAGGTAGCTCATAATAAGGAATAAGGGTTGGAAATGAAAGAAAGATGGATAGGACAAGATGAATGACACTCTGACTCTTTGATTGAACAGTTTCCACTCTCCACGACATTTTTTTTTTCTGTTCTTAGTATCCAGATGATTTTTTGGGCTTCTTCACTCCGATGACGTCATTTTATTTTATTGCTGTCTCTGGTCGATTTTTTTATTGCTGATTTTTCTCCTTATTCTTATACTCCTCCAGTTGGTTATTAAAATCGTTCTTTGCTCTGGATTATGTTCTTGTTTATCTTTGCTTTCTCCAGACGATTTTATTATTATTGGGGGACTTTTTCTAAAACTAATGGTCTTAGATGTAAAGGATGGGAGGAGGGATGTGCAGAGATGTATGGAGTGAGGGGTGTGATTGTTAGGCAGCAGTCCTGATGGTGGAGGGCAGGGTGACATGGCAGACAATTTGCTTGTGGCTACCCCTTTTGTAGTTGCAACCCGACGTTCACGGGACAAAAAGTGGTTAATGAAGGCTGTATCTAACACCTCCAGATCTACTTGCCTCTCCTGAGCTGAATAAAATCGCCTGGTTTAGCAAAAATAAAGTACGATTTATACTAGACGACCTTTGGCAGGAATAATTTTTTTTTCGGTACGAGTATGATGAAGGGTGTTTAAATTCGTTCTTGCTGTATCGAGAGAGAGAGAGAGAGAGAGAGAGAGAGAGAATTTGTTTTCCTCTGTACATGTCTGTAAAAATATAGATAGATAGATAGGTAGATAGACAAACAGATAGGCTGATAGATAGTTAGATAAATAGATATAGTTAGAGAGAGAGAGAGAGAGAGAGAGATTTGTTTTCCTCTGTTCATCTCTAAAAATATAGATAAATAGATAGAAAAATAGATAGATTGATAGATAAATAAACATAGTTAGACAGGTAGACAGAGACAGAAACAGAGACAAAGACAGAGAGACAGACAGACGGAAAAAGCTTCAGATGTAGACAGAGACCTTTAACAGGAAGTCTGAAATCACCTTTCCTAACCCCATCACTACTACATCTCCGGGAATTGAATAACATCGTCAGGTGGTAGTAGGGATGAAAGGAATGTCCTCAGAGCTGATTTATGTGGGAGGAGAGAGAGAGAGAGAGAGAGAGAGAGAATTCTTCAACAAGGTGATCGATGATTTCAAAATAAGCCCATACCTATTCACGATTTCCCCAAGACAAATATTTCATAACGGCTAGTGTATTTCATAAGCTGTACAAAGTTCCCTCATCATGGTGCATTGGAGAAAAAACAGACACATTCATGAAAATTTACTGGAGAATATTATCACACGTCTGTTGTATAAAATGAAGCCAAAGATGGAAATTTTTCATATAGTTATTCATGCCACTTTTTAGTGCTTGAAACAGTTCCCTTTGTTAGTGTGGATTTTTTTTACTTCGGAGATTTTCGTCCCTGTGCAGTTTATTGTTCGTAAGTTAGCAACATAAGACAGTACCAAGGCGCAATTTCCTTTCCATAACCTCCTGTCTTCGTGGCTGTCATTGTATTTCAGTGTTGGTCTTGTTACAGCTCGTTTCATCTCACCTGCTTTTTACTTTACCTCAGCTTGGTCCAGATTTTTCGGCCTTTAGTAGTGTATTCACGTCACTTAGTTTCAGAAAAAGACAATACTTACGGGTCTACATATCCTTTCTTTAGTACTTTCTTGCTGACCAGCTTTATATTCTGATGTTAATCCTTCCCGCTCTAAATCATCACTGGAAATAGACATGGCAATTTCTAGGCCACAGTTAAAAAGAGATATTCTTCAGTTTTCATCTCTTGATATAGCTCAGCACTTGAGATGAAGAGATGGTAATATTTAGGCCAAGATAGAACGAAAAGAATATTCTGGGGAGCTGTACCTAGGAGCGCAGTTCACCCCTTCAGTACCCTAAACCTCAGGGATTGGCCCACCTGCTGGCTTCAGTCATTGGTGGGGCAACATCGCATCAGCCACCTCAAGCCTCATTCAGTTAGATCAGATTCTGTTGGTTGTAGGTATCGCCATTCTAATAACTCTGCCATTTACACGGAGGCATAGTTCGATTTATTAGAGAGAGAGAGAGAGAGAGGTTGAGTCTTCTGTTTGCGGATTTCTCTCTCTCTCTCTGTGTCTCACACACACACACACACACACACACACACACACACACACACACACACACACACACACACACACACACACACACACACACACACACACACACACACACACACACACACACACACACACACACACACACACACACACAAGCCCCAAGTATGTCCAAATGAGCTCAGGCAATTATTAAATATTTCCTTAACACACATAAACACAAAAACACACATAGAAACAGAATCACTTACAACAACTATGCCTCGTTGTTGTCGCGTTTGTGATCCCAGGCTCATCTGAAACGTGAACCTCGTGGACCATGGAGGCTGAGTTTGCCGTCTTTGAGTTGGGACACCACTTGGAAGGGGTCGCTAATAGCAGGAAAATGACACGCAAAGGAAAAACAAGGAAAAAATTAGTACCAGTCAGCCACAAATTGACCAATACTGTCTGAGTCCAAGGCCTGTATTCTCGTCGGGTATGGAAGCTCCTTAACCCCTGTTTCTCAGCGATTTATTTTTAGATATGTCTGGTTTATATCCTTTTGCGCGTTGTTTTTGCAGTATATGACAGTATCGTAAGGATTTATATAACGCAGAAGAGGACAGTAATGTGTAATAAACAAAATAAATCGTTGAGGAAAAGGTGCTAGGTTTTCCTTAACTGACGAGAAACCGCGTTCATGGCAGCTCTCTCCCTGGCCAAACACACATCTACCCCCATCAGGGCCAGCCAACCACAGTACACAACTGGGGAGCTGTGACCCGTGTAAGAGATTTATGGGCGATGAGGCTGAGAGAGAGAGAGAGAGAGAGGGAGGCTGAAGGTTGTAGGTATGCTCATCGATCTGGTAAAAAGTGGGTAGGGGAGTGTGTGTGTGTGTGTGAGAGAGAGAGAGAGAGAGAGAGAGAGAGAGGATGAAGGTTGTAGGTATGCTCGTCTGTAAGTATGGTAAGAAGCGGGTAGGGAGAGTGGGTATGTATGTGTGTGTGTGTGTGTGAGAGAGAGAGAGAGAGAGAGGGAGAGAGTGGTTGGGGATAGGTAGGTATGCATTTCCTGGTAGGCATGGTGAAAGGTGGGTATGGTAGGGAAGTGAGTATGAAAGATGAAGGACAAAGGTAGGCAAGAATGCAAGTAGGTAGGTGCTGTGAAAGTGAGTAGGGGAGTGGGTATGTGTGTGTGAGAGAGAGAGAGAGAGAGAGAGAGAGAGAGAGAGGTTGGGGGTGGGGGATGAAGGTAGGTAGGTAGCCTATGCATGGTGAGAGGTGGGTAGAAAATAATTAAGAGAGAGAGAGAATGAGAGGGAAGGGGGTGGGGGTGGGGGATGCAGGTAGGTAGGTAGCCTACGCATAGTGAGAGAGGTGGGTAGAAAATAGGTAAGAGAGAGAGAGAGAGAGAGAGAGAATTTGTTTTCCTCTGTTCATCTCTAAAAATATAGATAGATAGATAGATAGAAAAATAGATAGACTGATAGATAAATAAACAGACATAGTTAGACAGATAGACAGATAGACAGAAACAGAGACAAAGACAGAGAGACAAACAGACAGAAAAAAGTCAGACAGACAGAGACCTTTAACAGGAAGTCTGAAATCACCCATCCTAACCCCCATCACTACATCTCCGGTAATTGAATAACATCGTCAGGTGGTAGTAGGGATGAAAGGAGTGTCCTCGGGCTGGAAGGGCGCTGAGTAATTTATGCAGAGAGAGGAGAGAGTCTTTAACAAGTGATCAGTATTTCAAAATAAGGGAACCTACTCTCGTTTTTTCCAGAGACAATTATTTCTAAGTAGATGATATGCATCGTAAACTGTACAAAGTTCCTTCTTCATTGTGTATTGGTGAAAAAAACAGGTAGACACATTCCTGGAAATTTTACCGGAGAATATTATCACACGTCTGTTGTTTAAAAAATGGAAGCCAAAGATGGAAAATTGGTCATGTCGCTCTTCAGGCCACTTTAGTGCTTTAAACTGTTCCCTTGTTAATGTGGATTTTGTCTTTGTTCTTACTTCGAGGAGATTTTCGTCCCCAGCATTTATTTTCTTCGTAAGTCAAGCGACAGAAAGACAGTACCAAGGCGCAATTTCCTTTCCATAACTCGTCTTCGTGGCTGTCATTGTATTTCAGTGTTGGTCTCTTGTTACAGCTCGTTTCATCTCACCTGCTTTTGCTTCACCTCAGCTTGACCCAGTTTGGCCTTTAGCAGTGTGTTCACGTTGCTCAGAGGCAGAAAAAGACAATACTACGGGTCTGTATCCTTTCTATAGTACTGCCTCCTGACTAGTATTATTATTCTGCTGTTAATCGTCCGCTATAAATTACCACTGAAAACAGATGGCAATTTTAGGCCACGTTAAATTAAAAAAGAGTATAGCATATTATTCTAATTTTTTCTCTTAACGTAACCCAGCACTTGAGATGGAGGGATGGCAATTTTAGACCAAGATAGAACGAAGAGAGTATTCTGGGGAATTGTACCAAAGAGCGTAATTCACCTCTTCATTTCCCTAAACCACAGGGATTGTCCCACCTGCTGGCTTCAGTCAAATGATGGGACAAATATCTCACCAGCCAAGGCAAGCCTTATTCATTTAGACTTGATTCTGGTGGTCGTAGGTACTGCCATTCTAATAACTCTGCTAGGGCCTACTAACACTGAGGCATAGTCTGATTTATTAGAGAGAGAGAGAGAGAGAGAGAGAGAGAATGGTTGAGTTTTCTGTGTTTGCTTTTTTTTGTCTCTCTCTCTCTCTCTCTCTCACACACACACACACACACACACACACACACACACACACACACACACACACACACACACACACACACACACACACACACACACACACACGTGCCCCAAGTTTGTCCAAATACCACACAATTATTAGGTTACATTTTACATAAACACAAAGATACACACATACAAACAGAATCGTTCACAATAACTATGCCTCGTTATTGTCGCATTTGTGATCCCAGGCTCATCTGAAACGTAGGAACCCCGTGGACTACAGGGCTGAGGTTGCCCTTTTCGAGTTGGGGCACCACCTGAAGGGGACACTAATGGCAGGAAAATGACACACACAGGAAAAATAAGGAAACAAAAATCAGTACAAGTCAGCCGCAATTTCACCAACATTGTGTGAGTCCAAGGCCTGTATTTTCGTCGGGTATGCAAGCTCCGTAACTCCCGTTTCTTAGCGATTTGTTTTTGGATGTGTCTGGTTAGTATCCTTTTGTGCCCTATTTTTGCAGAGTAGGTCAGTATCGTAAGGATTTACGTAACGAAGAAGAGGACAGTAAGGTGTAATAAATAAAATAAATCGCTTAGGAAAAGGTGTTAGGGAGCTTCCTTAACTGACAAGAATCCGTCCCCACGTCAACTCTCTCCCTGGCCAAAGACACGTCTACTCCCATCAGGCCAGCCAACCACAGTACACAATGGGGGAGCTGTGACCCGTATAAAAGATTTGGTGGGTGATGAGGCTGAGAGAGAGAGAGAGAGAGCGAAAGAGAGAGAGAGAGAGAGAGGATGAGGGTAGGTAGGTATGGATGTAGGCATTTTATGGTGAGAGAAGGAGGAGGGGGGAGGACTGAGGAGAGGTAGGTATGCATGTAGGTAGGTATGGTTAAAGGTGGGTAGGGAAGTGGATATGAGAGAGAGAGAAGCAGAGCCTACACATCCACTCGTATTTAATCCCTGGGCACCATTACGCTAGGCAGGTGGTGACCGGGGCGGGGGACACGAGGGGTGATGGGGAGGCAGGTAGGGGTCACGGGGACAAGGCTATGATGCTGACAGAGGTGAGAGGACACATTATTTCCTCTATGATGATATTTTTACCCTGGTGCTGGAGAGGGACGCCTTCATGTGGTGGCACCTGATATAACCGGCGGTGGAGTGGCCCGGTTAGGTAAACGTCCCTCAGTCCCCTCCCTATCCCCCGAAAGGAAGATAGTGGACTGTTGGAAGAAGGGCAGTGTCTGCCTGAAGTCCATCATTCACGTGCTGGGTTGCAACTATATTTTTTTACACCAACTTGGCGCAGATTTTCGTCTTTTTGCAGCTCATTTCTCGTAGGTCAGTGAGAGAAAAAGACTATATTACGGCTATACATTCTTTCGGTAGCACTTCCTCGCGACTAACATGTTCTAGTGTCATTGTTACAACTCAACATTCAGTGTGGCGATATGGCTGTTTTAGGCCAAGTTAGAGAAAAAAGGGTTTGATACTAATGACTGTTTTACCTACGACAAGTTTTTTATGGCATAAAACAAAAAAAAATGATAAATTAACTTTCATGAACCCATTGTCAGTCTTGATAGATTTATATATCCTTGATGCTATAAGTTTCATATCAGGATAACAGTATTGGCTGATATCAACCGAAGTATAATGTAAGGCAGGTAATTTTGCGGCGAAGGATAATTCGGGTTGGCGTCAGATGGTTTTGGTCAGAAGAGACGAGATTAGCAAAGTCCTGTAGGTTGGGGCTAAGGTTTGGAAACTTCCTTCAGTAATCCTTTCAGTAACATTATTATTATTATTATTTTTTTTAGTGTTGTAATTCCTAGCAGACAGTTTCGCTCAGATTAGAAGACCATTTGTAGAAAGGGAGAGTAAGAGTAACGCCAGTAACGTTTTATGTGTGTTAATGTTTTATCCATTTTCATTTGGTTATGGCCATCTCTCACTCTCTCTGTCTCTCTCTCTTTCACTGTGTGTGTGTGTGTGTGTGTGTGTGTGTGTGTGTGTGTGTGTGTGTGTGTGTGTGTGTGTGACGTCTGGTAAATGTGATGGAGGCAAAGGCAGCATTGTCTCTCTGTGTACACTCACTACCCTTGGTGATGTTGGCAGGTGCAGGGAAAGGATGTGAGAAAATCCTGTGTTGTCAGAGAATCAGTGTTGTCACAGCAGATTGATCAAGCAAGTGTGTGTGTGTGTAGAGAAGGAGAGAGGGGAGGGAAGGAGTGATGGAAGTGAGAAGGTATGCTTGGGCTTTGGAAATATCTCTGTGTGTGTGTGTGTGTGTGTGTGTGTGTGTGAGGGAGAGAGAGAGAATGCAGTCAGGAAAATGGACGTTAAATATAATAAACTGTGACATTAGGGAGAAAGATTAAGAGATGGATTAAGAGAAAGATGTTAAAGAAGAGAAAGAAGCAGAGAGATAATAAAAAAGATGAAAAGTTAATGAGGTTACAGTAGAAAAGGTGAGAATAATAAAGGGGAGGTGGGAAGTTATTTATGGGTGGTGGTGTGGTGGTGGTGGTGGTGGTGTTGGTGGTGGTGGTGGTGGTCAGTGTTGCTTATCCTCCTTTCGTGGTCATATTGTCACATTCCTTCACCTGATAACTCACCCTCACACGCCCACCTCACTAACCACGCGATAATGAGCTGGGAGGAGGTGGGGTAGGGGCTGAGGGTGTGGTGAGATGGGGAGGGAAAGGAGAGAAGGAGGGGAAAGGGAGACAGTCAAGAGAGGGTACAGAGGATTACAGGTAAAGCATATATCAACAGACCTGATGGTTTTCAGGAAAGATGGAAGAGAAGGAGGGGAAAGGGAGTTAGGAAGGAGACAGGACAAAGGAATACAAATGAATGCAAACATCAACAGACCTGATAAATTACAAACAGCATGGGACCCAGCACTATACTTTAATAATATCCTTTCCAGTTCCTTCCCATTAATTACGACTCTACGTTTCGATTCCCTACAGTACATTGTCATTATTACCATAGGGATAAAGCGGCAAGGGTGAGGAAGGGTGTCGTTTGAGAATGTTAGAGAAAAGTGATGGATGTGATTTGGGGGGTAAAGAGGCTGTGAGGAAAGGAATGATTAGGAAGATTAGGATGCTAAGGTGAGGAACGAAAAGGGTGGAAGGGAGAATGGACAGAGGAATGAGGAAGGAAATAATTAGGGAGAAGAGGATGTCACGGTGAGAAACGAGAAGCACGAGGATGAGAGCCTTACAGAGGAATGAGTAAAGGAATGATTAGGGAGAATACGATGTCAGGGCGAGGAACGGAGAGTATGAGGATGGGGATCGGACAGAGGAATGAGGAAAGGAATGACTGAGGAGAACAGCATGTCAGAGTGGAGACAGAAAGTATGAGGACTGGACAGAAGGGTGAAAAAAGGAATAATAAGGGAGAATACAGTATTAGGTGAGGAAAGGAAATTATGAGGGTGAGGTAGAGGGATAAGGAAAGGAATGATAAGGGAAAATAGGATGTCAGGGTGAAGAATGTGAAGTATAAGGATTAGGATGAGACAGGGGACTGAGTGGAATGGAACGATAAGGAGGAGTAAGATAATGATGAGGAAAGATGATAATGGAATAAAAATATGAGAGAGAATGGTATTAGTATGAGGAAGGGAGGGATGAGGGTGAATGGGAGGAAGGGATGAGGTAAGAAGGAAGAATCTGATGGTATGGGAAGGGTATGAGAGGATGGGAGGAGAATAAGGGAGGAAAAGAGTGAGCAAGATAAGAGAGCCAGGGAGGAAAACGTACAAGTGTGAGGGATGAGGAGGCACGGCAAGAGGGAGAGAGGATGAATGGAAGGGATGGAAAGTGAGAGAGAACAATCTGAGGGAGATGAGAGAGTGGGGTATCTGAAGGTGAGAGAGAGAGTGGAGGGTAGAGGGAGGGATTAAGGATGAGAGAAGAAGAGTGAGGGAAGGAGAGAGAGAGAGAGAGAGAGGGGGGGGAAGGAGAAAGAGAGAATAAAAGGTTGAGGAAGGAAAACGTTTTGAGAAGGGAGAATATGAAGCTGAGGGAGGGAAGGAAAAATTTAAGGGTGAGGGAAGTAGAGAGGGGAGGGAAGTAGAAAAAGGGAGAGAGTGGGAGGGCCCGAAATGAGAATGAGGGAGGGAAGGGAAGAGAAGGTTAGGTAGGGCTGGAGGGAGAAGGATAGAAGGAAGAAAAGTGGAGAGAGAGGGAGGGAGGGAAGTAGAGAAAGGGGGAGGTGAAGAGCCAGACCATATACATCTCAACTAGGCAGAAGGGTTGACTTTAACAGATAAGGCGGGGTGTCGAGTGTATAACCTGGAGTTATTTAAGGAGTCCGGCAGGGCAGGGGTTGTGTTGTGGAGAGAGAGAGAGAGAGAGAGAGAGAGAGAGAGAGAGAGAGAGTGAGAGAGAGAGAGAGAGAGAGAGAATGTAATTCAGTGTAAAGAGTTTAATCTACGTATCTTTCCCCTCCCACCACCACTAGTACCTTATATGTATCCTTCCTTCCCTATCTTGTATGTGTCCTACCTTCACGGATCGGTGGAGTGGGTGAATCCTTGTGTGTGTGTGTGTGTGTGTGTGTGTGTGTGTGTGTGTGTGTCCTTCCTACCTAGACATGACACTTTTGGCTCAGGACATCCCTTGCCCTGCGGTCCCCAGGGTTCAAATATAGGATAGGTTGGCTGGGTGTCTGTTTGTATCAGTATCTCTGCCTATGAAGGTATTTATCTGTCTGGTCATTTATCTATTTGTATTTGTCTGTGTGCCTCTTGTTTATCCGTCTGCCTGTCCTACCTGCCTGTCTGTGCCCATTTGTCCATCTCAATCTATCTATCGATTTATCTGTATCTATCTCTCTATCTTTCTGTCTAGTTTTATATATATCAAATCTCTCATCCAGTGTGTCTGCGTCTGTCTGTTTGGCTGAGTATCTCTATATATCTGGCTATCTGTATATGGCTGTATTATCTATGTATATGTCTGTACTATGTATGTAACTGTGTCTGTCTCTATATTTGTCTGATCTCTCTATCTTTGCGTCTGTCTGTTTCTGTCTTTATATTTCTATTTCTGTCTGTCTGTCTATCTGTCTTTATATTTCTATTTCTATCTGTCTGTCTATCTGTCTATATATCAATCAGTCTGTCTTTATTTACCAGGCTAATAGTCCATCCATTTTGTCCCTCTCTCTGTCTATCTACCCATCTATCTATCTATCTATCGGTCTGTCCATCTTTGTCTTTATTTTTCTGTATATCTATCTATCAGTGTATGTCTAACTATTTATCTATCAGTGTATCAGTAGATAATCATTTTCTCAGTCTGGCCATATTTGTCACTTTTTCTGTCTGTCTATGTGTCTATCTATCTCAGTCTATCCGTCTATCGCCTTTTATGTTCATTCACACCAAAAATCTCTCCAGTCGATCTGATGCTGTTGTTGCAAGAATACTACTCAGAGTCGCATATGTAAACAGCAGGTCAACATTGCATTTCTCTCTCTCTCTCTCTCTCTCTCTCTCTCCTTTATTCTGACCACCAGAAGACCAGATGACATAAGAAACAACACAATGGTGAATTTATGGTCTAATATCGAAGGGTAGGTTGAATGGAGATGAGGCTAATTATGTATATTGCTGTGACTAACCAAGCGAGTGAGTGCTAAGTGTGGGCTTAGACTAATGGTTTGGAGAGAGAGAGAGAGAGAGAGAGAGAGAGAGAGAGAGAGAGAGAGAGAGTATGAGGAAGAATGCCCTTCCATATCCCCATCTTTTATGTTATTGATGCAAAGTAAAGCTATTTTAAAAGATATTAATAACATATGATAGAAAGCAGAGGTGTAGTATCTGTATATATAAAAGAGTCGCGTTGTTTGTTTGTTTGTGCTTCAATCACGCCCAAACCAAGGGCCGGAGACCCTCAGACCAATTCTGAATCAGTGACCCAACGATGGTTTTAGGGGGGTCAAAATTCAGATCTGGGTCATTTGAGGTCACTGGTAGAGTGTTCGCCTTTTTTGGCTCGGCAACGCCGGATACCCCTGCTAGTACAAAATAAATCGCTAAGGAAGAGGCATTGCGAAGCCTTCTATGTCATCTTTAATGCGGGCTTCCATCCCCTCTTCCTGTGTTGCTGGATGTGGAGGATATGCAGGAGGTTGGAATGAAGTTCCCTATTCTACTTGGTTAAGGAAGCTCCCTAAACCTGTTCCTAAGCGATTTAGTTTGCTAATTGCACCATGCCGCCCTCTTCTGTGTTACCCAAATCATCATATTATCACCATACTTTACGTAAATAACGAACAAAGAGATATTAGCCAGCTGTATCCAAAACTAAATCGGTAAGAAAGGGATGTTAGGGAGCTTCCTTAACCGCATGGAATACGATCTGAGGTGATGGAAGTGAGATGCCGAGGAACAGGAAGTGAGTGGGGGTGAGATGGTGTGATAGCCCCAGAGAGAGAGAGAGAGAGAGAGAGAGAGAGAGTATAGCGTTAAGACGTCAGATGAAGAATAAATCACAGCGGAAGAGGTGCAACGGAGGCTCCTGTGCCAACGAAATGGCTGTTTTTTATTTCGGCATCTCAAGAACTGCTTAATTGGCTTGTCCCTATGTAGATAATGACTGCTGAGAAAATGATGGAAGAGATTACTCGTACACCCCATCACCTCTCCCTCCACCACCTCTCCTGTCCAGCTCACCCTTCCACCCTCTATTTTCCTAGCCTTTATGTCCTCCTTCTCTCTAATACTCCATCACCCTTCCATCTAATTAGTCTGTTTACATTTTATCACCTTATTGTTATTCGGGGAGGCGTTGGCTCAATCGGTAGAGAGGTGACCTGCGGTCTTACCGGACCCAGGTTCGAATCCCGGCTGGGGCAGGGAACAGTTTAAGGATTTGAATTTCATGTAAAGCAGACTTTACTGATCTACCAGAAGACCCGCCGACATCTCGTAAAACTACCCCCGCTAATACCAATATACCAGTCCTGTATGAGACAGCCCTAGCATGTATTCAATACGGACAATGGGCATTAGCGCCGAAGTGGTGACATGCAGAGGTGTATGATACGTAGGAGGACTACTGGGCCTTGGGACCAGGCTGTGAAGCTTATGCCCGGAGTCGAGCACATAAAAAAAAAAAAAAAAAAAAAAAAAAAAAATTCCTTCGACATCCATCCTCCTGTTCAGTCGCTTTAAACATTAATATTAATTTTCATCACTGTCCTTCTTTTCATCCATATCTCCTTTCTATCCATTTCATCCATCCTCCTCTCTGTCCACTTCCATCTTCCGGATCTCTCACCCTCTGTCACCTTCCTATCATTTTCTTCCGACACTCATCTATCCTCCTTCCTATCCGTTCCATCCTCCCACACTCCATCATCTTCCTTCCGTCCGCATTCCATCATTCCTTTCCGTCTTGTCCTTCCGCACTCTACCACCTTTCCTATCCTTTTCATCCTTCCACATGCCATTGCCTTTCCTATCCGTTTTTTTTTTGTGTGCGGATGCGTGTGCGTGGGGGGAGGGTATGTGTGTAATTATGAATTCATGTGTGTTTATGTGTGTGCGTGCGTACGTGCGTCATCATGTGCGTTAAGTGTTTTTGAGGATCTGTAAGAATATATTTTTAGTACGGTAATATCCAACTCATTTCTTACACCATCTTTGAATATACTTAGGGTTTCATTCTTTCATGATTTGTTTTCGAAAGATCATATTACTTCTCTTGTAAAATATGTTTCCAAGAGGTTAGGTGTGTTAAGCCGCCTCCCTGTCTTCTCTACCCCTGCACAGTTGTTGACTTTGTACAGGGGGTTTATTGGCCCCTGTGTAGAGTACAACTCTCATTTGTGAAGGAGGTTCCCCACATACAGCTCTTTTAACAAGGTGGCGTCAAAGGCTTTTCGTCTTCTTAACTCTTCTCCTACTGACTCCCTTCAACCTCTATCTCTTCGCCGCATTGTTGCATCTTTACAGTATCTCTTTTCTGTCGCTACTTCAATGGTCACTGCTCGTCTGAACTGTGTGCTTACATCCCGTCACCACTACGGTGAGTCTGTAGCACCTGTATAACAGCAAACACTCATCCCATTTCTGTCCAACTTTCCAATGCAAGAGTTAATCGTTACTCCCAGCCCTTCGTGTAGCAACAGGTCAGCTCTGGAAATGTCTTCCTCCATCTGTATATCCTAAGTTTACTAATGCCAAGTCGGTTCACTTTCCATCAGGTATGCGCAGTGGGAGGCGTGGCTTGTGTGTGACGTCAGTTGGCTTAAGTAAGGGAAAGTGTATAAATAGGCAGACTCAAATTAAACATTTATAATAAGGGAAAACGAAGAAGGGGAAGAAGTGCGGACTCGTTTAACCCTATGATATAGCAGTAGGTTCCCTCACACCCCTACACCTTCCCTCACACCCCTACACCTTCCCTTACACCCCCACACCTTCCCTCACACATTTCAATCCCTTCCCTCACATCTGCGGACTGAATATGTGTCATGATCTGGTGAGTGGAGCAAGCATACACTCACCACCATGGTCAGGAGTCAACTGAACCAACTGGGGTTTCATAATCCGTTCATGTCAGCCAGTCGACGTCACTCCGATGCTCCGCCCCCAGCGCCAACTTGGACGAGTTTTAGAA